>NC_068985.1:119089886-119093139 GCF_001194135.2 Octopus bimaculoides
GTTCTGAGTTCAAATCCCGCCGAGGTCGACTTTACTTTTCATCCTTTCGGGGTCGATAAATAAAGTACCAGTTATGCACTGGGTCGATGTAATCGACTTAATCCCTTTGTTTGTCCCCTCTATGTTTAGCCCCCTTGTGGGCAATAAAGAAATAAGAAACGTTAGCACGCAGGGCGAAATGCTTAGCGGTATTTCGTCTGCCGTTACGTTCTGAGTTCAAATTCCGCCGAGGTCGACTTTACCTTTCATCCTCTCGGGGTCGATAAATTAAGTATCAGTTGCGTACTGGAGTCGATCTAATCGACTGGCCCCTCCCACAAAAATTTCGGGCCTTGTGCCTAGAGTAAAAAAGATTCTAGGTCGCTGCAAGTTAGTAGAAGTCAGCAGTCGATTAAACACCGAAAGTAAAGAGCCAGGAGAAAATATAATGTCCTAACGATGTTACCAGCATACCTTCCTAATACGTTTATAACCAAGCAAGGAGAAATCTGAATACATTTGGTTGTATGAAGCAAGTTTGACCCAAAAAAAGTTTCCTGAGAATAGGTCTGTAAATTTTTACCAGATCCTGGAAAAGTTCAAGACACAATACCTCTCTGTAGCAGTCTACTCATTCTGCTTGCTTTAGCTTTTTGCCCTCTATGCATACAAACATACATACATACATACATACATACACACATACATACATACACACATACATACATACATACATACATACATACATACATACATACATGTGTGTGTGTGTACATATATACATATTGACTATAGGAGTGTCTATAGGCACAGGAGCGGCTGCGTGGGAAGTAGCTTGCTTACCAACCACATGGATCCGGGTTCAGTCCCACTGCGTGGCACCTTGGGCAAGTGTCTTCTACTATAGCTTCGGGCCGACCAAAGCCTTGTGAGTGGATTTGGTAGAGGGAAACTGAAAGAAGCCCGTCGTATATATGTTTATGTATATATATGTATATATGTATGTGTGTGTATATGTTTGTGTGTCTGTATTTGTCCCCAACATCGCTTGACAATCGATGCTGGTTTGTTTACGTCTCCGTCACTTAGCGATTCGGCAAAAGAGACCGATAGAATAAGTACTAGGCTTGCAAAGAATAAGTCGTGAGGTCGATTTCTTCGACTAAAGGCGATGCTCCAGCATGGCCGCAGTCAAATGACTAAAACAAGTAAATGAGTAAAGGACACTTTTTGGAGGAGATGGAACTGTAACTATGAAGGCTGTGGACACCAGAAACGGTAGAACATCTCATACAATACTTACAGTGGTTTAGTTATATCCTTTTATATTCTGAGTTGGAATTCTGCTGAAGATTAACTTTGTCGTTCTTGTTTCCAGAGTGGATAAAATAAGTACCGGTGACATACTGAGGTTGATTGCAACTATTCCCTTTCTGGTGTGTGCGGATCTATGAAACATATCAGCAATCAATACAGTTAGTGGACAGAGTGGGCTCGTGTAGCAGAATAAGCAGAGAGATGAACAAAAGTGTATTGTGTTATTTACTTGCAATCCTTTACTTTCTGGTCTCGAATCACGCTTAGCTCAAGTTTACATTGCATCTCTCCTGGGATCCATTACATATAACAAGTTCTGGGATCATCCATCCACCAGATTTGCGGACTTGAACCTATGATAGAAATAACAGCACTACGGGGTTCAGTTTGCGTTTCATTCTTCTGAATTCGATGAAACAAAATACCACTTAAGTATCTGGGGTCAATTTAATCAACTAAAGTTTCCTTGCAGTCTCAAAGCTTTTCTATTAGCACCCCACTACAAGGCACACCTACAGGGTCACTTTGTAGTCTTGTAGTGTTGTGGGTTCGTGAAGATATGAATGATCCTTTAGGCTCCCCCCACCACCGATGACATATTGCCAAAAGTCATGGCAGTGCTGAACACTTGTCCATATTGAGCTATTAAACTAACTACAACCTTGGGGTCAACGTTGTCAATGGTGATTTTTCCAATGACGCTCTTAGTTCTTCATACTAAATACTGTGAAATGAGTCGATGGGAAGTTGTGTGACACTTACCAAGCTTGTCTCTTTGCCTCATTCTCAGTTTTGAAAAGATAAAACAATGTATACCATGACATACCGCCTCTCGTCCATATAACGACGTGAGTTGTTCCACTGTTTTTGGAGTGCACTAGAAAATACCCTGTAGCTTTGGCACTGAGCAGACAGATTATATTCATTCTTTCTCGTACCTATGTGATTAACACTTGTATTTCTAACGTAATATTGCCATGCGGTCTTTTTCTCTCTTTTTTTTTTTGCCTAAACAGTGTATATACCAAGTCCAAATGTTGAAAATTATATCTGCAAAAACACGAAACTGATCCACCTCTCAAATTGCAATCAATTGATAGAATTATTTTCGCTCGGCAAGGTTTGTGTGTGTGTGTGTGTGTGTGTGTGTGTGTGTGTGTGTGTGTGTGTGTGTGTGTGTGTGTGTGTGTGCGCGTGACATTATGGTTTATGGTGTTGCTGTTTATTGCCAAAAGTATCGCTAGAATTGCTCTGAACAGTATTATTTTCTACAGAAACGTCAATATTTTTCTTTTCTGAAATGCATGCAAAATTATATTAGTTTTCCGTGTGTGTGTGTGTGTGTGTGTGTGTGTGTGTGTGCGTGCGCGCGCGTGCGTATGCGTATATATATATATGTGTTGTATATGGGTTTTTAAATTCTTTGGAATTACGCTCCGCACATATACAAAATAAAGGGAAAGTAAAATTGGTTTAAAGCTAGATATTTTTGCGTTTCGTTTGACCGTGTATGGGAACACTTCCAAATGATCAAATATGCATGAAACTAAATCGAAAATAAATTATTTCATGTAGTTTAAATAGGTTAGATTTCACATCTTTGGAGAGTGGCGCGACTAATCAATCAATCAGTATCTCCAACAACAACAACAATGATAATAATAATAATCCTTTCTGCTGTAGGCAGAAGGCCTGAAATTATTGGGGAGGGGTTAAGTTAATTACAGCGAACCGAGAAATCAACAAGTGCTTAATTTATCGACCGCGAAAGGATGAAAGACAAAGTCGACGCGGTAGAATTTGAATTCAGAACGTAAAGACGGACGAATTGCCGCTAAGTATTTTGCCTGACGTACTGACGATTCTGCCAGCTCGCTGCCTTAATAATAATAATAATAATAATAATAATAATAATAATAATAATAATAATAATAATAATAATAATAATAATAATAAT
>NC_068985.1:119094587-119098332 GCF_001194135.2 Octopus bimaculoides
GAATAATTCACCTTTGGAAACATGGGTGTTTTGCTCAACATCCTTAAACAAACCTTATTCAGGGACCTTTTGAGCGGGATGGGCTACTCAACATGAAGAAAATTCTAACTGGGCCCACCTGCGAGGTCATGCGCTGTTTATCTTGACATGAGATCACCATGTCGCGCACATATGGTTGTGATGCATGTGCTTGGTGTACCCTTATCAGACGGGTAGTCATGATGGGTATAATGGGCTTCGTATATTTTACCCCAGGGTCGCTTTGATAGCATGCACTGCTCTCTCACTCAATAATAATAATAATAATGATAATAATAATAATCCTTTCTACAATAGGTACAAGGCCTGAAATTTGAGGTGAGGGTGCCAGTCGATTAGATCAACCCCAGTGCGCAACTGGTACTTAATTTATCGATCTCGGAAAGATGAAAGGCGAAGTCGACCTCGGCGGAATTTGAGCTCAGAACGTAAAGACGGACGAAATACCGCTAAATATTTCGCCCGACGTGCTAACGATTCTGTCAGCTCGCCGATCCCAACAATGGCTGAGAAGCTCAGGACTTAAAGAAGAGACTGAAGGATTTTTAATTGCAGCACAAGATCAAAGTCTTCCAGTCAGAAATTACCGAAATCATGTAACGAAAAGAAATACAAGTAACTGCAGAATATATGGAGATGGAGAAGAAACAATACTTCATATTGTCTCTGGCTGCCCAGTCTTGGCTAAGAAGGAATATATTCACAAACACAGATGACAATATTTCTCTAAAAGAAACGGAGAAACCTTCAAAATGCAAAGATCTGGAAATAGAGGTAACTCGAATGTGGAGTCTAAAAACAGGAACAATTCCTATCATAGTAGGCGCATTAGATATGATAAAAAATATTCAGACAAATACATAACAAGGAGAAAATAGCACTACTAGGCACCATACACATCCTACGTAAAAATACTTTCAATACAGTAAAAATAAGAGCATCACAACAAACTACAGGCACACAGAGCTGCGCTCGGTAGTGCAGTGAAAGCCCGTGATAAAAATAAGACTACTGAATGATAATGATAATAATAATAATAATAATAATAATAATAATAATGATAATAATAACAACAACAACATTACAGAGTATCTCAACAGGCGAGATAGAGCAGCACAATATATTCACTGGGTAATTTGCAAAAACCTGGACCTACCCCATGATAAAAATTGGTGGGAACATAAACCACCTTCAGTGGTTCATGTGTATTGGGGGGGGGGGGGCGGAAGTGAGAGAGAGCTTTCCTCGTTTCCCTCTTGGGTGGTCAATATCTATGGTGGTGTTTTACTTGTTGTTGCTGGTGGTTTTGCCAGTGCTGGTGTTGATTGTGGTCCTAGTCCCAGCGTAAGCAGCTGTGGAGACCTTCGGCCCCACAGCTTTTTATCAGTTGAGGGCAGAAGGTTCGCAAATGAGTTGTTTCTCCACAAACGAAACAATGTGACTTTTTAGCCTCGGTCATTATGTGTATTACTGTCTTGTTTTGGAGACGGATGTAGTCCGGGATTCCTTTTACGTTATCTGGTCTGATCTGGAGAAGTATCTCTTGGTCAATCCCGGACCAGCAGTTTTTGTCACTTCTATCGGGACGGTATCTAACCCTTGCTCAATCACGCATTCCCGAAAACCACCAGAAATCCTGGGAATGCGGACATATGCTATTCTTTTTCCCATGTGGGAGGTGTACATAATGACGTCGCTGGTTTTTGAAAAGGGTCATTGAGTGCTTCATAGCGAGGGCTTCTGACTTAAAAAACACAGAAATAGTACCGTATTGTCTGCCCCTCGCTTTGTACTCGGTGTCCTCCCTGATACATCTCAGCGCAACTTCGATATCTGCTTGTACTATTAAAGCCGCTTTCTTCGTGTCTGCTGAGATGCATCTGAAAAGCACCATTCTTTTCTCCGCTACTTTAATGGCTTCTGACGGGATTGTCAGGTTGGCCCAGGTTTGCTCGTGTTTGATGAGTTTCCAAGCTTCGTCCAACTTTTCATCTTTGTTTGTGAGGTCGAGGCTGAATTGTGATCTCATTTTGCCTGCTGCCGCTGCGAAAATGTTGTTGTTGTTGTTGTTGTTTTGGATAGTGTTGCGGATGTTGTTGACACCGTTGCAATCGTTGTCATTGTTGTCATCGCTGCTACTGCTGCCGTTGCTGTTACTCGTATTGTTGATGTTGCTATCACTACTACTACTACTGCTGTGGCTGTCACTGGTGGTAGCGGTGAAGATGGTACTTATTTTATCGACCCCGAGGGAATGAAAGGCAAAGTCGACCCCGGCGGTATTTGAACCTAGAACGTAAAGACGGGCGAAATGTTGTTGAGCATTTTGCCCGATGTGCTAACGATTCTACCAGATCGTCGCATTTGGTTTTAAATTTTGGCACAAGGCCAGCAACATACGAGGAGACGGTAACGATTCTACCAGATCGCTACCTTAAATCGTAGCTTAAATATTGGTTTTAAAATGTTGGCACAAGTCTAGCAATTTGGGGAAAGGAGGTAAGTCGATTACATCGACCCCAGTGTTCAACTTATTTTATCACCCTTCGAACGAATGAAAGGCAAAGTCGACCTCGGCGGAATTTAAACTCACAACATAAAAGACTGACGAAATTCCGCTGAGCATTTTGCCCGGCATGCTAACGTTTCTACCAGCTCACCACCTTCAAAATCCACCATCTCTGATCATGTGTTCTGTACCCACGTGAGCGATTGCTGCTGTTGGAATTTATGATCTCGTAATAAACAAACACTGCTCAGTTCATTGCTCTCTGTGTCGTAATGCACTGCATTTCACTTTGTAGATAAGAGTCTCTGAATCTTGACGTCATTTTCATTAAATGATCCGAATGATTGGCTAGTTTTGAAACTCTTACAAAGCTGTCATCATATATTCCTTGATTGATAAAGGATTTCCAAGATCTCTCTCCCACTACACGATCATATATCTTACAGCCTTTCAAACGCCGAGAAATTTTAAGTGGTTCCTCCTTTCTCTCATCCTACTCGCCCTCAGCGACTTTGCTCGCAACCACTCAATGATCTGTTAAGTATAGAGCTATGAAAAGACTTGCCATTACAATGGTGGCGATGGTGGTGCTTGTGGTGGTGGTGGTGGGGGTAGTGGTGATCGTGGTGGTGGTTGTCATCGTCATCGTCGCGGAGATAGAGACAGTGATGGCGTTGGTGTTGTTATTGTAGTAGTAGTAGTAGTAATAGCTGCTGTTGTTGTTATTGTAGTAGTAGTAGTAGTAGTAGCTGCTGTTGTTGTTATTGGTGGTGGTGGTGGTGGGAGATGTGGTGGTGGTAGCGGCGGCGGATATTAATGGCTTCCGAATGATTACATGATCTTAGCAAGTGCCAAGACATGGATTTCTGAAGCCTCCATGTCGTTGTATGACTCCCTATATGTGTAAAGTAAGTGCTGGCAATTTTCAGACCATATTCTTCATAGCGTAGGAGTATGAGACTGCTGTTATTCAACTCATTCATTTGAAGACAACCAAGAGATTATCACGTTTGTCAATCCGTTCCAACTATGAATTTATTGAACTCATCCAGTAAAATTACCCTCTCAGATCTGTGGCTTTGTTTCAGTACAGTTGCGTTTTATCTTCATCAAAACTGCTCATAAATTCTTACATGCACACACACACACACACACACACACACACACACACACACACACACACACACACACACACAC
>NC_068985.1:119098495-119099195 GCF_001194135.2 Octopus bimaculoides
ACGGAACAGCCTGCTCGTGAAATTAACGTGCAAGTGGCTGAGCACTCCACAGACACGTGTACCCTTAACATAGTTCTCGGGGATATTCAGCGTGACACAGTGTGACAAGGCTGACCCTTTGAATTACAGGCACAACAGAAACAGGAAGTAAGAGTGAGAGAAAGTTGTGGTGGAAGAGTACAGCAGGGTTCGCCACCATCCCCTGCCGGAGCCTTGTGAAGCTTTAGGTGTTTTCGCTCAATAAACACTCACAACGCCCGGTCTGGGAATCGAAGCCGCGATCCTATGACCGCCAGTCCGCTGCCCTAACCGCTAGGCCATTGCGCCTCCACATACATACATGCATACATACATACATTTATTATCCGAAATGTATAGTATTAAATATCCATCACGGCTGGTCTTACTAATCGGTTTTGCATAAAGAATACAATGGAGTGTTATGTAACAAACCGATTATATAACTTTACGCTCATCAGAGTTAGCCGATATGAAAGGGAATATGGCGACTACTCTCTATTGTCGGAGTTGGATTAGCACAACCGGTGAGCGGTTTCTGTGAAAAAGGTGGTGGAGCGAAAAGGGCCAGAGGATTAGTTTAGGAGTTATGTCCCTGCTTGGGTATGCTGTGAAGTGGGGAAAGTGTTTTTAATGTGGTGATGTTATGTTAACGTGCGGTGTGTAATGTGTGTGTGTGTGG
>NC_068985.1:119099721-119101172 GCF_001194135.2 Octopus bimaculoides
GGTTAAGGCTGTTGGTAAGTTTTCCTAAGTTACTCCAATTCACATCCCCAATGCAAACCTTCAGCTCAACCTTTTCCTATGCAGATCTCTAATACAACTTTAAAAAAAACAGTCAATGAGTGGAAATAACCAATAAACTGATTCCTTATGGGATTTCCCAATCAAATTGCCGGCGAACCATTTTCAGCCAAACCAATTTCAACGGATTTCGCTCAAATCTGATGTCCATGTTACTTATTTTGGTTTGAAAGAAAGCACTTGATCACTTAATAATCCTAGCTTAATCCCGAGCAGCGCCGGGCTATACTGCTAGTACCTATATATTTCGGATAATATACCCACTCTACTGCCAGATATACGAGTGTATCTTTTCCCTGACTTATGGTCTCTTAGACGGCTCACGCACGTATATATATATTACGACTCTTACTCTATCTTTTATTCCCCCTCTCATTTTTCTTCCTTTCTCTCGCTCCCCCATCATTAAGACAAAAGAGCTAAAGGACCGCTAAGTAGGTTCAGGTAAGGGAGTAGAGAAGTCTATAGGTTCGCGTAAGCGCACCGGTCCGTCCATCCGCCTATACTTATATACTAAAACTACCCTCGCTTTAAACACACACATGCTTACCCACATGCTCACCCACATGCTCTGCAATCATCGGTTGGAAAATAGTATTTGACATCTATTTCTAAAATATGTATTATTTATCTTCGTATTCCATTCTGAAGGTAAACCTATTTTTTTAAATGTTCATTGCATTGCTCGTGTGTATATTTATCGTAAGATTGGTGGTTTTTTGAAGCTGTCGCTTTGATTTTTAGCAAGCGGTAGTTTTACCCTTTTTTTCTTCAGTTATTTTATAATGTACCTGTATAGGTAGAAGTCTTGCTAGCCACCTCATTATTATTGTTTATAACGGTAATAATACTTCACATATTTAAGTTTTTATATGCATATATATATATATTGTTTATATTATTATATGATTGAACGCCACGCATCCATTTCAAAGTAAGTTTTATCTTAATAATTCTGATGTGACACTAATTCTATCACTATCTCTATTTCTCTCTCTCTCTCTATCTCTCTCTCCCTCTCTCTCTCTCTCTCTCTCTCTCTCTCTCTCTCTCTCTCTCTCTCTCTCTCTCTCTCTCTCTCTCTCTCTCTCTCTCTGTCTCTCTCGCTCTCTCTTCCTCTTTCTATATTCTTTTTATCTCCCTTTTTTTTCTCTTATCCTTTCTCTAATTCTTCTCCTCCCCTTCACCGTTCTCTATCTGTCCCTCTCTCTCCCCCACTCTTCCTCATTAACTCTCTCGTTGCTCACACATGACCAGCGACCATCTTTCTTTTCCTAACTCGAATTTCTTTCTTTCTTCTCGTTCAGCTACAGGGATAGCACGCATTTTGTCTGTCTATTGTCAAAGCTTGTTTCTCCAGCGTTCACCACTTT
>NC_068985.1:119104567-119111393 GCF_001194135.2 Octopus bimaculoides
TTAGGGGTTGAGGGTTCAACCCACTAAGGGATAGTATCTATCCAATATACTGCTGGGAGGGTACCCAATTATTGCTACACTAGTGTTATACCAAGTGCAATAAATGGGAGCGGGTGAAAGTGGAGGTTTTACCCCAAATTTGTATATCAATTAGAAAATGGAGGATAATATGCTGAACCCAACTACTTGCAGACAGTGTATCCCGTTGAATTCATTAATTTAATTCATAACCAAAGTGACAAACCATGTTGTTTTGCCAACCGGGTTTACATATAGAAGTACAAAGTACATAAGAAATTAGAGAGTGAACAGAAGTTTAATCTTACAGCTGTTTCGGCCTAGTTTTAGCATATCCCATTCTATCCGAATAGTTCTTGCCGGAGTGATTATCGGATGACATGTTGAAATGGGGTTACATGCCCGAACCGCTAGGCCTCTTCAGAGGTTCACAAAGGGTTCCATACAAATAGAGAGCAAGAGGTAAAAACAGAGGTGTAGTAAAGACAAGAACAAAAACAATAGCAAAAATAAGATAGAAATAAAAATAAAAACTAAAATTAAAATCAAAATCAAAATAAAAAATAAAAAATAAGGGTACAGCAGGAATTCCTACTCCTCGGGACTTTCCACGAAGTAATTCCTCCCCTCCTCCAAGTCCCTGGAACTTTCCAGGAAGAAATTACCCCTCCTCGGAACTTTCAACGAAGTAATTCCATCCCGACCTCGGAACTTTCCAGAAAGTAATTCCTCCCCACCTTCCTTGGAACTTTCCAGAAAGTAATTCACAGCCCTCTTCGGAACATTCCAGGATGTAATCCCCCTCCTCGGAACATTCCAGGATGTAACCCCCCTCCTCGGAACTTTCCATGAAGTAATTCGCCCCGTCCTCGGAACTATCTAGGAAGTAGCTCATCTTCGAAACTTTCCAGAAAGTAGCATCTTCGGAACTTTCCAGGCATTAGTTCAACCACGGAACTTCCCAGGAAATCCTCGAAATTTTCCAGGAAATCCTCGGAAATTTCCAAGAAGTCCTCGGGCCTTTCCACGAATCTTCGGAACTTTCCAGGAAGTCACATACCCGGAACTTTCCAGGAAATAGCTGATACTCAGAACTTTCCAGGAAAACCAATCCGTGGAACATTGCAGGAAGTACCACCCTCAGAAGTAGCTCATCCTCGGAACTTCCCAGGAAGTACCATCCTCGGAACTTTCCAGGAAGTACCTCACCCTCGGGTATTTTCAGGAAATCCATGGAACTTTCCATGAAGACATATCCTCGGAATTTTCCAGGAAGTATCATCTTCGAATATTTCCAGGAAATCCTTGTAACTTTCCAGGAAGACCAACCCTCGGAATTTTCCAGGAAGATCAATCCTCGGAAATTTCCAGGTAATCCTCGGTTCTTTCCGGAAAATCATCGTCACTTTCCAGGAAATCACCGCAAAACTTTCCAGGGAGTAGCTTATCCTCGGATCTTTCCAGGAAATCCATCCTCTTCCAGGAAGTACCATCCTCGGATCTTTCAGAAATCCTCATTATTATTAATACCACGATTATTATCGTTGTTGCCGCACGCAGGATCCATCTCTGTTGGGTGAGAGCCTCTTGCAAAAATCATCTCCCTACGCTCGATACAAGAAGACATAAACACTTTTCATTTATTTGGTGGCTATGGAGAAAAAAAAGCGTTTTGTGGTAGATGTAATTGTAAGGGTTGAGGATAGGACTATATCTTTCTAACAAAGCTCTCGTCAGATTCTGCAAGATTCAATAAGTACAGAAATTCTCACATTACGGAAGTAACAAGTTCCTGAAAATCTGGCCATCAAGAGATTCTGTAACGCGAAATTAATTTCCCATTGATTTTCATGTTATAAAAATAGAATAACTTCCGGAGGATTCTTTTTTTTTCCGAAAATCAGCGACAACAACAAAAATAAGTAATACGACCACTTTTATGCATGGAAATGATAATTTCTTAAACATATACTATGCAATATGCATACATAAAAGCATTTCTAGGGAAATACATCAGGGAATAAATACAAATCGTAATATCGTATGAAATAGTGTACGTTTTTCTGGGAATAGTGAGTTTCTGGGAAGATGAGGAGCATTATCTTTTAGCTAATAGTTCATCATTATCAACATCTACCTGAAAGGCGAAGAGCGTAACCAAAATTGCTTGATGTTAATGGTGCATCATTTCTTTGTTCAGCTCGATGTAGGAATTGAATTCATTGTAAACTTTTGTCATTTTTATGTTACGTTAACAATTAGGGTCGTTATCAGCAAGACTTGCTGACCTACAACTATAAGAGCCAACTCTCTAGCAATTTTGTTGTGGAATTTCTGCTCTCATTCTAGCAGTGTCAGCTCTTAGATAAACTTCCTGTATGGAACACTCCAACACTAGCAACTCAACCACGTCATCCTCTAGGACTTCTTCCAGTCCAGTATCATTTGCAAATATCACAATACCTTTCGGATGTGGACACAATGTCCTTTCAAGCAGACATTCTGCTTGTGAAAAAACTGCATTCACTAATACCATATATTTTCCAAATAACACTCAAATTTGAAGATTTCGCTTCATCTCATGTCTTAGTTGTTTTGTCCATGTCATCCATCATGTTGAACTTCTTCCAGAACTCTAAGTTAAGGCAACATAGCAAGCGTGGCTGTGTGATAAGAAGCTTGCTTCCCAACCACACAGTTCCCGGTTCAATCTCATTGCGTGGCGCCTTAGGAAAGTATGTTCTATAGCCTCAGACCGACCAAAACCTTGTGAGTGGATTTGGTAGACGGGAACTGAAAGAAGACCGTCGTTTATGCGCGCGCGTCTACCTTTATGTCAGCGTTTGTCCCCCAGCAACTCTTGACAACCGGTGTTGGTGCGTTTACGTCCTCGTAAATTATCGGTTCGATAAAGAGACCGATAGAATAAATACTACGCTTAAAGAAAAAGAAAGACAACTTAAGTACCGGGGTCCATTCATAGGACTAAAATTCTTCAAGGCTGTCTCCTAGCATGGCCGCAGCCTCATGACCGCAACAAGGGAAAAGTAAAAGATATCAGGGGCTTTCATAAATTGTTTAAAATTCTTCTCAGATAATATATCTTGAAGTAAGCTATCACACTTTGGTCCATCGGTTGGAGCAAAGAATATGTTCTTGGCGATATATTCTTCTCTCACATTACCAAAAAGCTCATTTATGTTTACAGGATGGCTTGGTGCATTGTTTAAAAGGGGTAATGTTTTGTAGGAAATATTATGCCTGACATTGTACCTTTCAAAAGCAGGACAAAAATATGTGTAGACCCCTCTTCGAAGAAGCTGTTAGTCACCTTTGCCTTCTTATTTGAACACCAAATGAGAGGTAGATTAAACTTGCATAACACTTTAACGCCCTTGGATTTTTGGAGTGATACCCGGTTAAGGGCTTAAATTTCATATCGCCAGCAGCTTTTCTTCCCAAAAAAGCACCGGATAATTTTTGGAAGCTCTAGATCCTGCTTTTTTTCTCCGGCTATAAAAGTTCTAGCAGGCCTGCGTTTCAAGAAAGTATACTTTCATTAACATTGTATACTTGTTTTGTTGTTTTTGTTGTTGTTGTTGTTTTTTTTTGTTGTTGTTGTTAAGGCAGTGAAATGGCAGAATTGTTAATGCGTCTGAAAATGGCTGGCGCTATTTCTTCCGATTCGTTGCGTTCTAAGTTCAAGTCCCGCTCAAGTAAACATGACCTTGTGCCTAAGTCAGAGGCCTTTATCGCTGCTGCTGTTGCTGCTAATGTTACTGCTGTTCTTGTTTTACTATTTCCTGTATTTGTTCGCCAAACCTTCAGTTCTATAACATCATGCGGTATTTGATGGTAAATATATACCCCAGGCGAATATAACAAACTTTAGATTTAAATATCTTATAGATTGCTTCATAGTATAACAACACAGCTTCTTCTTTAGTTTCTGCTATGTCCCCATGCACTGGATGAAACCACGCCCCTATGACAAGATGAGCTCTTCTGCTCATTAAAAACAAAAATCAGTTTTTCTTTGGAACAGTAGATCTCGAAGCACTTAAAGAATACTTTCTTAATTTGGCACAAGGGTGGAAAAGTCGATTACAACGACCCTAGTGTTCAACTAAGGTACTTATTTTATCGACTTCGAAAAAAATGAAAGGTAAAGTCGACTTCAGCGGTTTTTGAACTCAGAACTTAAAGATGGGTGGAAAACCGCTGAGCATTTTGCCAGCTCGCTGTCTTACTTAAAGACGTAAATAGAAGTAAATTGAAAAAAATCCCTTTTGAATCGGAAAATTAGTCGAAGGCTGCCTGTGGGGCTCGAACCCTCATATCTTGGTAAGACTAAAGTTTCTAAAATGGATAGAGAAATTCGAAGGATTGGCTTAATGGTACAATACCCGTCTTGTCGACAGGAGATGTGGGTTCGAGTCTTACCGGCAACCTTCGTCTTTTTCTATCCAAAATGGTTTTTCAACCAAATATTTACATGCTATTAAAGGCGACAAGCTTCCAGAATCGTTCGCACGTCGGGCAAGATGCTTAGTGGCATTTCATCAGTCTTTATATTCTGAGTTCAAATTATGCCGGAGTCGACTTTGTCTTTCATTCTTTCGGGGCCGATGAAATAAATACCAGTTGAGCTCTGGCGTCGATGTAATCGACTTAACCCCCTCCTGTTAAATTGCTGGTCTTGTGCCAAAATTTGAAATCAATATTTATATGCTATTATTTACAGCCTCATATGCTTCGAGATCCATTGTTCCAAAATAGAATGATTTCATGTTCTCTCAAAAGCTAAAAAATTCTTATGACGTCAGTAAAAAGAAATCAGTATTTTTTCTCTGTAATACATTGATTCAAATTTCCTTTTAAAATCCATTGCTATGTGTGTTAGATTGCGTTGTTCCGATTCCAGTATTCCACCAATGTTTTTTTTTTTTTTCCTTAGAACTTTTCTTCTGTGCAGAAGATAAAAGTTCATTTCCTCTCAAAAATCATGTAACAATTCGCTCGCATCCTACTGGCTCAACTGTATTTCTTGATGTATTCGGTGGCTCGAGACCGCAACACGTATATATTTATTACATAGACTAGATGGCGATCCATTATGAGGTAAAAAACGTATAATTTGGATCAGTGACACTCCATTTTACAGCGTGTTCTTTGTACGCGCTCTCAAACAGAAAAAAAGGAAAAAGAAGACAGACAAACAGACAGACAGAAAGAAAGAAAGAAAGAAAGAAAGAAAGAAAGAATGAAAGAAAGAAAGAAAGAAAGAAAAAGCATCTACAGCAGCTCTAAGAAGCAATACTCTTTGTTATGATCACTAACTGCAACAATTCGTTGAGTGATATCAAATTTGTCATGCGGCAAAATCCCAAATATATAATCTACCGCTTCTTTAGCGTCCTGATCTGATGATGTTTTGGCTTTCGTTATTTTCTTGAATGAAGAATTTCTAATTCAATAATTCTCGCTCTATGTCGATGAAGTAAATTGGTAGTAATATCCTTTCGAATCAATTTCGAAAAATCGATTTCCTCGTCATCAATCAATAGCACTTTTGTTTCCCATGATATTACATTTACT
Source organism: Octopus bimaculoides (assembly GCF_001194135.2). Lineage (NCBI taxonomy): Eukaryota > Metazoa > Mollusca > Cephalopoda > Octopoda > Octopodidae > Octopus > Octopus bimaculoides. The sequence continues at coordinate 119,110,184 of NC_068985.1, forward strand.
ATTTCTACCACTTAACTAAAAGAAGAAAAAAAAACCCTCTACTGCTTACTGCACTTTGATTGCATCATTATATCAAGTAATTCCTTTCTATGGGTTTTTATCAATCTTCCAGATTTCACATTCTGGAAATTTCTTTTACTTCCTGCCATGGAACCTCTTTTCCAATTCGAAATCCATCTCTCAGATGTTTTCCTTTTTTGTATATTTCTACTACACCAGCTAGAAATACTAAGCGTTCAATGGATTTAAGGGTCAATACACTATCAAATAAGTGCTCTGATACTTCTTCTACAGTTTCTTATCATAGTTCACTGGATCGCGCTCAGCTATTTACTCCTCCATATTCAAGAAATAAACAATGGGAACCATTGGAACATGCAGTTTCGTAAATTGCTTTCGTAACCTGCATTGAAAAATGTGTCATTCGTAACATGCTCTCCTCTTCAAGATCACGCGTTCTTTTGTACTCTGTTTTCTAGTTTTCTTTTTCTTTTTTTCTTTACTCTTCTTTAGTCAGGCAGAATTGATATTCCTTTTCCAATGTTTTCGTTGATATTTAATATTTTACGAATATCGAATGAACCAGCAACTGGTATAGTAATTTTCGTTACTTTTACTACAGTCGCATTCATCGGCTTAATCTGTTCGTCTGATTCATCTAACTCGACAAAGAAAGAATCGCTTCGTTTTCGACTTGTGGTACACACGCACAAATAATTACTACATTTAAAATATTCAGAACTTCTAGATTTTTAACATCGACATGTGAGAATGACATCACCTAAAAGCACAACTACTGAACTGTTTCTTAACACTCCTTGCCACGTTAATTAATCTTTACTTATCCTTCATTGCTATAATGTACTGTATACTACAGGCGTTTATGTATCACACTTAATGTAATTAAATCGTTCAAAGGTAATTTACTCTGGTATTCGCCCAGAAATAACATCTCTTATGGATATGCTGCGGTTAAAAAAATATGTATGTGTGTGTCTACATACATACATACATACATACATACATACATACATACATACATACATACATGCACACACACACACACAATTTTCATCTCCCTCCAATATGCGTACATATATCTATCTATAATACGTTAAAAGTAAGATTGAAACTTGCTTGCTTGCAATGTTACTCAGCCAAACTGGCGCATAATGGGAAAATACTATGAATTAAGCTTCCTCTGAAATGT
>NC_068985.1:119112325-119114144 GCF_001194135.2 Octopus bimaculoides
TATATACATATAAACATATACGTTTGATATATTTGTGAACGTGCATATGTAATATATGATGGTTTTTATTGGTAGTGGTGTGGTAGTTAGGACGAAATAAATGTTATAGGGAGAGAGAAAGATTAAAACGAGTGAGAGAAAGATGGGTAGAGTGAGGGAGAGGGTGGTAACATTCATCAAGTAGTTGTGCATGCGTTTGTTAAAAATACTGAAGACAACAATAAAATATGGCGTATCAAAACTGCTAGTTAATTACCATATAATAGTGCGTGAATCTACGGTCAATATAAACTTTGTAAACAAAAGCAAAACCTAAACATTACCAGATACTATTTAAAGATAATTTATATTAAAACTAAGTGCACTAAAGTTGTAATTATTAGATCATCAAGTATGAAATTAATATTCCGAGCTGTCTCTGATGCTGTATTTCCAAGAAAGAACTCATATTTCAAAACTGTACGAATTTCCGACTTATCCATCTCTAAACAAAAATAACAAAAAATGATTTATAAATACTTTATAAAGCGCAAAATGAGTTAGAATAAAGAAATAGATGTGTCAGCTTTCTAACAAAAAGTAAAAATTGTCAAAATATAATAATGGTGCAAAATGATCAGCTGTCAAAGTTTACCAGATATACCTTACTACAAATTTCCGACGATGCTGTAAAACAGGCCTTCCAAGATTTTATTGTCTATACATTACCAAGCTTTTACAGTTCAAGGCTGGACAAGCTACCGCTGAAATGGCAAAAGTGTATTGACAATTTGGGTGCATACTTCGATGAATAAAACTATTCCTTGTATTTATAAAACATTAGCAAACTTTTCTTTTCTACAAATTTCATACTTGACAACCTAGTATACTATTAAGATAATATGATTTATCTCAAATGTAGTTTTATAAATCATTATAAGAATTTCAACGATATATTTACGAGAAACGTGCTTAATTGGGTTTATAGTAAAATACCAAAAAGGTTGCCACGTATAGAAGACATAACATCCATCTACACCATTTAATTAATATATTATATTACATTATATTATATTATATATATTTTTCATCAATATTACATCTACTAACCGTTTTTTAACGCTTATCATCAATGATAATTATATATTTAATGGTAGTTTCTAAGAGCCCATTTACATGCGTGAACACATGAAAAACCAGTCTCTAGGTTAACATTTAAGAGACATTCTCTGTATAGAATACTCTTAGTAGTGCTCAAAGGAGTTTAAACTTGAGTGGGTATACAAGTAAATGCAGGGATAAGCAAGTTAGACAGATCAAAGTACAAAATATATCAAATACATGAAATACAAAAAAAGTGTGTATATGTTTACATACAAAAAGGACCAACTTACACAGAATACAAATGATATAGAGAATTAAAGGGGTTGAAGAAAAGTATTACATATCCATCATCTGTTTCTGGGGACTAGGTAGTCCAAAATAATGTTTGTAGATTGATTCCATTGTAGGATGAGACGAGCTTCTGTCTTCAGGGAAGAGATTTTAACATTTGAGGTGTTTACAGAAAGAAGTTCAAAGATTTGTGGGATTTGTAATACATTTCTTCAACCCCTTTAATTCTATATATCATTTGTATTCTAAGTCGGACGTGTGTAAGTGTGTGTATGTGTGTGTGTGTGTGTGTGTGTGTGTGTGTGTGAGAGAGAGAGAGAGAGAGAGAGAGAGAGAGAGGGTTTGAGCGTGTTTTGCGTATCTCAGTAACGAATGCTACGGATTGGTTAAAATGATATAATTTTAGAGGCTTGTAACTGTTTATATATATATATGTATATATATA
>NC_068985.1:119114500-119125534 GCF_001194135.2 Octopus bimaculoides
TGTGTGTGTGTGTGTGTGTGTGTGCGTGAGTGTGTTTGTGTGTCTGTGGTTGTCCCCCCCCCACCATCGCTTGATAACCGATGTTGGTGTGTTCAGTTCCTGTAACTTAGCGGTTCGGCAAAAGAAAACGATAGAATAAGTACTAGGCTTACAAATAAGTCCTGGGGTCGACTTGTTCGACTAAAGGCGGTGCTCCAGCATGGCTGCAAACAAATGAAAGAATAAACAGAGATATTTACATGTATATACAACCTTCCCCCACACGCACACGATAACATCTCTTACAAAAAACGACCCATCTAGCCAACCACCTATGCAACCCACCAGCCAACTAGCCAGCCAGCCAGCCAGCCAACAAACCCGCATTCAATAACCGAAATGTTACTGACATGTCTTGTAAACAGGAAAACAATAAAATAAAACATAAATATAATATGATACAGAAAAGCACAGACCTACGAACATAAAAAATAAATCAAAACTAGACAAAAAACTATTCAAAAGTGAATGTGAAATAATAAAAAATTAAAAACGAAATGAAACGAAATTGAAGAAAATTTTCTGTAAATATAATTAGAAAGAGATATTGCGTTTCAGTAAGATTCCATTCGTCTTTACAATCGCATTTAAATAGAAACCACCCACAACGCACTTTGCCCTTAATTCAAGTTTCCAAACGACATGTCCACCTACAGCATTGCAACCATTCTCAATTATGTCTGCCTGGTTGTCTGCATAACCCGAGGTCTGGCTCTCTCTCTCTTTCTCTCCCTCTCTTTCTATCTCTCTATCTCCCTCTATCTCTCTCTGTCTCTTTCCCTCTCTATCTCTCTTTCTCTCTCTCTCTCTCTCTCTCTATCTCTCTTTCTCTCTCTCTCTCTCTCTCTCTCTCTCTCTCTCTCTCTCTCTCTCTCTCTCTCTCTCTCTCTCTCTCTCTCTCTCTCTCTCTCTCTCTCTAGCTGTGTTTCTATCTCTGTCACTCTTCTCCCGCTCCCACATTGTTTCTCGTTAGGTACACAAGAGAAGTAGAAATTTTCTCTGTTGTTCTCGCTTCTTCTGTTTATTTATTTTGAATATTTTGTGTATGTATGTATGTATGTATGTATGTATGTATATATGTATGTATGCGGGGTGGGTGGGGAGACGTCACACACATGCACACGCGCTCGCACGCACATACACACACACACACACACATACAACCGCGTGCACGCTCACATAACAGAAGTATGGAAAAGCTTTTTGTTTGTGATGAGCATTAAGTGAATAATTCGATAAGGTAGGAAAGTTGTTGGTTGGTAGGTTCCACGTGTGTGTGTGTGTAATGTATGTGTATGTGTGTGTGTATGCGTGTGTGTGTGTGATGTATGTGTATGTATGTATATATGTATATGTATATATATATATGCATATATATATATATATATATATATATATATAAATATATATGTATAATGTATGTGTATGTATATATATGTGTGTGTGTGTGTGTGTGTGTGTGTGTGTGTGTGTGTGTGTGTGTGTGTGTGTATATATATATGTACACATACATATATACATACGTACATACATACACGTATTCACATATACAGAAAGAGATAAACAGACAAAACAGACAAACAGACAGATAGATAGATGCATACATACATACATACATACATACATACATACATACAGCCAGACAGACAGACATACATACATACATACATACATACATGCAAGCATATATAAGGACATAGCTTGCAGAATAAATATTTACAAAAAGAAATATTTGTATATACACGCACACACGTACATATATACGTGTGTGTGTGCGCGCGCGTGTGGATAGATACACAGCTTGAGTGAGTGTGCATGAGTGAGTGAGTGATTGAGTGAGTGAGTGAATGAGTGATTGAGTGAGTGAGTGAATTAGTGAGAGAGTGAGTGAGTGAGGGAGTGAGTGAGACAAGGTAGATCCTGCAGTAAGAGGCGGAAGCGATTGTTATTGTACATCTGTTCTCCTCCAGAAGTGAAACTGAAAGCATCTTCTGGGGTGGGGTTCAGGGTGGACAATTGTTCCTGTAATGAACATTGAACTGGTGCCATAGATGGATGGCACTGAAGAGCTTGCTATAGCAAACTGTTGTGACAGTCGAGATTGCTGTTGTTGACGAACACGACGACGACGACGACGATGATAATGATGCTGGTGATGGCATGGAGGGTTGTCGTTGGAGATGGTCAGGAAAATAGTACTGGCTGGGTTGGCAGTGTCAGTGGTTACGATGATGATAATGATGATGATGGTGGTGGTGGTGGTGGTGGTGGTGGTGGTGATGATGATGATGATGACGACGACGACGATGATGTTGTTGTTGTTGTTGTTGCTGTTGCTTTACTTCAAGTATGCTCGAATCAATGGCGGTATTAAACTAGATGACACACATAGTCTACCATAAACGTTGGCCATGGATGGATTTGAACTCAGAACACAAAGGGCCGGAGCAATTACAGCAACGCGTCACCGTCGTCACTACGCTCTAACGATTCAGCCAGTGCACCGCATCTCCTTAAACTAATGATGACATAAATATGATGACGTTGATGGTGATGATGATGATGCTGATGGTGGTCGTGGTGTGGTGGTCGTCTTCGTCGTATCGTTGTCATCGTCGTATCGTTGTTGTCGTTGTCGTCGTAGTCATAGTGACTATTGCGTGGGAGTGTAAACAGGTCCGGAGGTGAGCTGCTAATTGGAAGAGTTCATCAGCCAAGATGGCAACATTCATTCATTCATTCATCCATTCGTCCTTTCACTTGGTCATTCATATCATATATATATATATATATATATATATATATATATACATACATATTTATGCCTTTCTATAGGCGGTAACTACAATAATTGCAATGCTGAAGACTTGCACTGAAACAAGAAACCTGTCTGGCGTCATGACTTCTTTTTTTCACCTTCCTTCGCTTCTTCCGCCTCACCTCCTGTTCCCTCCTCCCCCTTCCCTCATCCCCACCACTGACCTCAAAATCCTGACCAATTGATTTTGCTTTATGTATGAAGTGTTATTGCTATTCTCTTCCCATTATTTTCAAACCTCTCTCTTCTCTCTCATCATCTCTGTCTGCCTCTCTCTCTCTTTCTCTCCCTCTCTCTTTCTCTTCCTTTCTCTCCCTCTCCCTCTCCCTCTGTCTCTTTCTGTCGGTCTGTTTGTCTGTCTGCCTCTCTCACTCTTTTTCTCCTCCTCTCTCTCTCTCCCCCCTCCTTTTTTTGTCATTTTCTTGATGTATGAGGAGATAAAAAAAGACATTGCCTCCTGTTGCTTCAATATATTCCACATCATCTCTCAATAAACGAGTCCCGAATACCATTGAAAGCGTCGCGGAGAAACTGCGAGTAATCTTTAATAAAGGGTAAACCAGTTTAGCATTGGTATTGCTGTTGCTAATGTTGTTATTGCTGTTGTTGATGTTACTGTTATCATTCTTGTAGTGGATGTCGTTGCTTCTTGTTAACTCCACCTTAGCGAAGGCGGAGGTATTGTTTTCAGTCGTGTTTGTTTGTTCGTAGACAAGATATCTCAAGAACCGCTGGATGGATTCGGATGAAACTTCCAGGAGTGTTTGACCTCGTGATTGGCACGAACTGATTAGATTTTGGGAACGATCCGGTACCGGACAAGGATTCTGCATTATTTTTCGTTTTTTTTTTTTTGTTTTTTTTTTACTTAATTTTTAGTATTTTCGTTTGTAAAAATTTCAGATATTCTCATTTTAAAGATCCAAGGCGGTGGATCATTAGTACACCGAATAAAATGCTTTGCAGTATTTCTCCCGGCTTTATTGCTCTGGGTTCAAATTTCGCCGAAGTTGACTTTGCCTTCCATCTTTTCGAGGTTGATAAGATAATCTCAGAGGAGCCCTGGGATTAATGTAAATGACAACCCCCTCCCACAAAGTTTCAGGTTTTGTGCCTATAGTAGAAAGGATTACTCTTGCTGTTGTCGTTAATAGTTGCTGCTGATATTTCTGTTGCTGCTGCACCTGTTGTAGCTGTTGCTGCTGCCTCTGCTATTGCTGCCTCTGTCACTGCTGCTACTGCTGCTACAAGACTCTCCATTCTGGTTTATCTCAGGCATGGGAAACCTTTTTCGCGAGAGGGTCACATGAGACATAACTCCTGATCAAGCGGACCGCACTACTAAAGAAATTCAAGGTAATTTTTCGTTAGGCGTCCTATTCAGAAAGTCCTGCGGGATTTAGCTTTTCCTGTTAGAACAGATGTGGATAGGATTATAATTATTAATCATCTTCAGTTTTTTTTTTTATTGAATAACCGGAAGCGAAGGCAATAATAGAGAAGATGGTTGCTAGTGGAAGCGTGATGTTTATGTTTCATCAAAGTGAAAATCACATCTAGTAAATATAAATAAATAAATAAATAGGCGCAGGCGTAGCTGTGTGGTAAGAAGCTTGCTTCCCAACCACATGGTTCCGGGTTCCGTCCCACTGCGTGGCACCTTGGGCAAGTGTCTTCTACTATAGCCTCGGGCCGACCAAAGCCTTGTGAGTGGATTTAGTAGACGGAAACTGAAAGAAGCCCGTCGGATATATATGTGTGTGCGCATGTATGTGTGTGTTTGTGTGTGTCTGTTCCCCCACCATCACTTGACAACCAATGTTGGTGTGTTTATCTCCTCGTAACCTTGCGGTTCGCCAAAAGAGACCCATAGAATAAGTACTTGGCTTACAAAGAATAAGTCCTGGGGTCGATTTGTTCTACTAAAAACCCTTTAAGGCGGTGCACCAGCATGGCCGAAATCAAATGACTGAAACAAGAAAAAGAGCAAAAGAAATGAAATGAATAAATAGATAGATAGATAAATAAATAAATAAAATAAAATAAAATAAAATAAAATAATGATGGCACAAGGCCAGCAAGTTCGATGGGGGTGGGGGCCAAATGTTCAACTGGTACTTATTTTATCGACCCCGAAAGAATAAAAGCAAAGTCTACTTCGGCGGAATTTGAACTCAAAACGTGAAGGCGGACGAAATGCCACTAAGCGTTTTGCCCTCTATACTAACGGTTCTGCCAACTCCCCGCCTTACTCTCATGTTTACAGCTGAGTGAAATAAAGTGTCTTGCACAAGATCACAACACTCAGCCCCGTCCGGGAATCGAACTCACAACATCATGAATTTGAGCTCGACATCCTAACCGTTGAGGTAACAAAGCATAATAAAGTGCATAATATATAATTTGATTATTACATAATAATCGTTTCGGATCTATTTCAAAACGGGGACACCAGTATTTTCTTAACGAAACACTAACGAAACACTTTGAAACTTGGGACACTGGTAGAATGTGTCATATAAAACATCTTTTACTCTTAGTCTTCTTAACAAAAAAACCTACATCGCAAGTTATTCCATGTTAAAGTTGTCGTATTTCTGTAATTTCAACCAATCACTGACGTCTATTCAGCTGAATAGAGTTACTGCTGGGCGGTCATAAAAATGTTATTCCCTGTGACATATTTCATCCGGTTTAATCGTAATTTATACGCATATATTGTTTATATAATAAATTACGCTGTGCGTATCTATGTATGTAACAATTTTAGAGTTCGGATTCTAGAGTTAGGGTTAGTTTTAGGGTTAGGATTAGGGTTAGGATTAACAGTCTAGTTAGGGTTAGGGTTAGGGTTAGGGGATTAATACGATATACACCGTTACAGCGCTAACTGTTTTCAACTGAATAGACGTCAGTGATTAGTAGAAATTATCGAAATAAGACAATTTTTTACATGAAATAAATTCGAATACAAAAATTTTTTTCTGTTCTATAACACAAAATAGATAAGTATACGAAGTTTGAAAGTCTTTCGGTACCAAAAACACTACATAAAACATAAATGAAAACTGGTGCCCCCGTTTTAAAATAGATCCATCGTTTCTACTATAGACACAAGCCCTTAAATATTGGGGTGGAGGGGTTGTCGATTACATCGCCACCAATTCTTAACTTGTACTTATACTATCGATCGCGAAAGGATCGAAGGCAAAGTTAAGCTCGGCCGAATTTGAACTCAGAACGCGAAGCCGGAAGAGAATCTGCATTTTGTCCCGACTCGCTGACGATTCTGCCAGCTCGCTGCCTTACTTACCATTACACATGCGCGCGCGGCAAACTTCGGCACAGCACAATCGTCTCCGTTTAGAAATCTTACTCACAAGGTTTATTGGTCAACATTACGATTACAATGGTATGAATACCAAAAGTGCCCCATTGAGGGTTCGAACCTGAACTCGCATAATAGATAATAGCGAAACGAACTTCTAAACCACACTGCTTTGCACACGTCAATGAGTGCTGCAAAAAACAACAACAACAACAAAACAATGCGTAGTATATTTATTACAATGTTCTGTGTGTGTCCTGCTAACTTACTTAGCCTTGTCATTCAAAATATCTATCTGCATCTAGCAACGACCCGGATCGAAACATTTGTATTTATTATATTTTTTTGGTTTTTCTCTTATATTCTTTTTTATATTACCTTTTTAGTCTTTACCCTTATTGGAAATGTACTTATCGATTAATGGCTTTTGTTGCAAATGTAAAAGAAAGACATAATCGATTACTTCACTGAAAGGAAAGAGAGGATGTGGACAATACATAAATACATACATATACATATACATACACTTATATACATACATATATCTATACATACATATATATATATGTACACATACGCATACATCTATATAATATATACATACTCATACGTACATACATACACACATACATACATACATACATACATACATACATACATACATACATACATACATATATTCGTAATGATTTTCTAATTTTGGAACAACGCATATTGGGTGGAATGCGGATGGCAGAGGGTATACTTGACGTAAACCACCCCAATACTTGAACTATGTATATTTTATCGACCCAGGAGGAATGGACTTTAAACAGAATGTATTAAGATACAAAGATATGAAGTTAAATAGCGCAGTATTTTTCATCCATCTCCGCCTAGTTTTTTTCCATCTATTTTCCAACCCCTTATTTTTAACGGGTTTGATCTAAGGGAAGATGTTTTACTCATAGCTCTCTCAGGACCTCTGGGGTAAAAATGATGGCGAAAGAAAAAAGAACAAGGGCAAAGAGGGCATTATAAGTGATGAAGTTTGGGAAGAAAGCACGAAGCGAAATAATTAGTAGAGGTTTAGATAGTAGCATAGCTAAAGTTTTTGCAACTCGAGGCTGCGTTTGAGGTTGCTGCCGCTCCATCACTGGCTCTCCAAGCCTATGCAAGCTCATACAGCAAGCCCCAAATGCTGTCTCTGCGTATAAAAGTGTCGACCAGGGCAGGCACCAAACCCTCGCCCCCTCACTAACTACGCTACAGGGGTCTGCAAGATGGTGGTGGTATTGGTGTTGGGGGGTCGGAGATACTAAGAAAAAGTTAGTAAGATAGACGAAGATTACTTTGGGGCTACGGGAGTAGTGGGCCCTTTTCAAAGAGACTATCAAGGCTTTTTTTTTTGTTTTTTTTTTGTTAAGAGAGGATTTCGACAGAGAGTCATGGAGGTATATTACTGTTGGTGTTTGTGGTGGTGGTAGATGTAATTAATATGAGTGATGGGATGCGAGGTAACGAGTGGGTTGGCGGAGAGGGCCTGTATGGAAAATGACCCGTGACCAGTCAGCTCAAAGGAGTAGAGGCTATTATAGTAAGGAGTAGAGGCTATTATAGTAAGGAGTAGAAGCTATCATAGTAAGGAGTAGAGGCTATTATAGAGTGTTGTTGATATTTTTTGTTGTGGTTTTTGCTGCTGTCTTTGTTGTTGTTTTATATTTGTTGTTGTGGTTGTTGTGGTTATTAATGTTGTTTATCGCCATATAGGTCTTAGCAGACTTATGACCATAGTTTTTTTTTTACCAGCCTTGATCATCTCGGCTTTTTTTTCTTTTTTCTTCCTAGACTGCATTATTCAGTGTACCCTTTTGTCTTAAAGACAATAGCTATGCTGGAGTACCATGATATGATACAATAGAGACAAGCCTACCGTTTCTAGAAGGTCGATGGAGCACATTGAGTCCCTCTCGTTTTCCTGAAATAATAATTTTTAAGAGAGCACAGGCCATAAATTTAGTGGTCGGTCGCTTAAATCGATTCCAGTACTTGATTAGAACTTCATTTTATCGATCCTAGATGGCTTGAAGACAAAGTCATTAACAGTAACGTCCTTTCATTCTAGTCTTTTCTTGGTTCTTATCCTTCTTCTATTGCAATATTAAAGGAACGGGAAAATCCATGTTTTTTTTTGGGGTTTTTTTCATACAAAAACATGAATGTTTCAGTTTCTTCTATATTGGACCAGAGACGCTTAAAGGAAAATAACATATGACTCTTATGAACGAATTATTCATTGCAACAATATGTCTTGTAATTTACCAAATGCTATTGAGCAGGCCTTGGTGGACATATTTAGTAAAAGTTTCAGTTCTGGAATTGAAATAGCTGTTGTGACTATTGGACTTTTGCAGGATGTGTATTGTTTCTGCTTTTCAGAAGCTGCATTTGCTTGACCCATTCACATATGTGCTTTCATCTTATAGTATTTGATGTTATAAGCGACGATTTTGTCTCTCAGTTTTCAGACGTGGTTTGCTAATTTCATGTTATTTCTTTTATCATGCCTCGTGATAAATTACGCTGTGCGTATCTGTGTTTGTATTAATGTATGTTTGAAGATAATCTCGTTTCAAACCACTCACCCACTGATTATTCGCACTATGCCAAACCCATGGCCTCCAAATACCTGATCCACCGGAACTCAGCAATTACAGATAGTACTAAATTCATTATCTTGACAGCAAATTCATTATCTTGTAAGAGTGATGAAAAATGTATCCCACGTGTGCAACCCAAGTGAACTAGAGGGAGACATATAACACTTCATCCACCGCATGCAGTTCTCTGAATATAATCAAAGAGACAGAATCACGGTGTGTAAAGGAGCTATAGCAAAATTCAAGACCAACATAGAGAATGACACGAATGGGATCTGCCCACAGTATAGGAACAAATCATGGAATAGTGTAGAAAAGACTAAGAGAAAAATAGAGACGGCTAGCTCATGGCATCGCAGCCCAAAATACGAAAGCGTCATGTTCTTCGTTACTATCCACGGAGGCGAGTGTGTCGTTTCAGAAAAGCCTTAGATAAACTGAATCTAAGAATTAAAGTGGTAGAAAGGCCAGGAACTCCCATAAAATCCCTAATCAATAGGACCCCTTTGAAAGAAGCTTCTGTACTAATAGCAACTGTGTAGTATGTAGGGTGTGGAGACGCAATGGCCTAGTGGTTAGGGCAGCGGACTCACGGTTATAGGATCGCGGTTTCAATTCCCAGACCGGGCGTTGTGAGTGTTTATTGAGCGAAAACACCTAAAAGTTCCACGAGGCTCCGGCAAGGGATGGTGGTGAACCCTGCTGTACTCTTTCACCACAACTTTCTCTCACTCTTACTTCCTGTTTCTGTTGTGCCTGTAATTCAAAGGGTCAGCCTTGTCACACTGTGTCACGCTGAATATCCCCGAGAACTACGTTAAGGGTACACGTGTCTGTGGCGTGCTCAGCCACTTGCACGTTAATTTCACGAGCAGGCTGTTCCGTCGATTGGATCAACTGGAACCCTCGTCGTCGTAAGCGACGGAGTGCCAACACACACAGTATGTAGGGTAAGCCCACATGTAAACTGCAAAACTAAGAATGCAGTTTATAGGATAAGATGTACCAAGGGACAATGCAAAAACAACGACATAGAATAGAAAGACCGCCCGTAGCATAGGATATGGAAGAGAGTAAAAGGACACAAGCGTAAAATCAAGGAAGAGAAAAGCTCATCAGTGATATACAAACATGCCAAATTAGAACATGAAGGCTCGTTAGAACCAACACAATACTCTGAGAGGTTACAGAGGCTACACACAAAACAAAAAGTAGACTGGGCCTCAGCAGAAAACACGAATCAAATAGTAACAACCACACCCAACAACCTAACGAGTGAAGACAGAATAGGGCACAGGAAAAGAAAAAAAAACAATACAAAGGGGCACACAGATACAGACAAGACAATATACCCCACCACCCCCACACGCACATATGACATACATACAGGTCCCAAACAAACAGACACACAGGCACAGACGCAGATGCATGCTCAGATAAAGATACCACAAAGACAAGATGGAGTAAACAGAATAAGGCCAGAAAGAAAAAGAGTCACAGTAAAGAAAAAAAAGTTATTGAGGAGGTCACAGAATGGGTGATAAAAGAGCTTTGACAAAATAACAGATAACCAATAATAATAAAGCTGAAGTGAAAACCAAATAGTGCGTGTGTTTATTGGCAAAATGACCGTCCAAGAATATAACCCCCTTCCATCATCATCATTATCATCATCATCATCATCATCGTATAACGTCCACTTTCCATGCTGACATGGGTTGGATGGTTTGACATGGAGCTAGTTAGCAGTGAGCTGTCCAGTCGCCAACTGTCAGTTGTGGCACGGTTTCTACGTCTGGATGCCCTTCCCAACGCCAACCACTTAGCAGAGTGTTTTGGGTGCTTTCTACGTGCCACCGGCACAGGTGCTTTTTGAGTGGCACTGACACCTGAAAAAAAAAAACTGCTTAGTTCTGAGTTCAAATCTCGCCGAGGTTAACTTTACTTTTCATTTATTCTGGGTCGATAAAAAAAAAGTACCAGTCAAGTACCGGGGCCAATGTAATCAGCTTGCCTCTAACCCCTCGAAATTGCAAGCCTTGTGAGAAAATTAGAAAGAATATTTTGTGTTTAAATCATGTCGGCGTCGATTTTTGCCTTTATATTTTTGAGAGTCAATTAGCGCCAGTAATACACTATTTTCGCTTCAACTTTTAACTTTGGGACAATATTATGGTGTATTTTACTTGTACGTAACTAGGCAATAACAT
>NC_068985.1:119126497-119127519 GCF_001194135.2 Octopus bimaculoides
GTTTATTAGCTACTGCCAATATGCTTCAGCCATTTTTTGACAAGGAAATAATAATTTTATCACCGATAGAATTGTTTCAGAATCGTTTGTTTATGTAGTCGGCACTTAATGTATATCGGCTGAATGGACGTCAGTGATTGGTTGAAATTACAGAAATACGACAACTTTAACATGGAATAACTTAGGGATTTCTTTTTTTTTTTTTAAGAAGACTAAGAGAAAAAGATGTTTCATATGACACATTCTACCAGTGTCCCAAGTTTCAAAGTGTTTCGTTAAGAAAATACTGTGGCCCCCGTTTTAAAATAGATCCCGCTTACGTAGTCGAGCCAGTGGTGCGTCTATCTATTATTTATCTATTCGTATTCTTTTCCTTGTTTCAGTCATTAGACTGCGGCCATGCTTCCTTCCTTTCGTTCTCACTCTTTATAGTGAGCAGTCACATCTTGGATGGTCTGCCGCATGAAAGGTCAAAGGTCGAGAGGATGTCTAAACAATTACGCAGACAACTAAAACAATTAACGAAGGCATCATACATGTCATCAAGTCACACTTGCTCTCGAGGGACGGTTGGTGGTACAACTGTGTATTCTATTTATCCTTCCCTTGTCTATAAAATATGTTTATTTTAGGCATGCATGCATGTATGGGATCTAGTTCAAAACGGGGGCACCAGTATTTTCTTAACGAAACACTAACGAAACACTTTGAAACTTGGGACACTGGTAGAATGTGTCATATAAAACATCTTTTACTCTTAGTCTTCTTAACAAAAAAAAAACGTACATCGCAAGTTATTCCATGTTAAAGTTGTCGTATTTCTGTAATTTCAACCAATCACTGACGTCTATTCAGCTGAATAGAGTTACTGCTGGGCGGTCATAAAAATGTTATTCCCTGTGACATATTTCATCCGGTTTAATCGTAATTTTTTACATGAAATAAATTCGAATACAAAAATTTTTTTCTGTTCTATAACACAAAATAGATAAGTATACGAAGTTTGAAAGTCTTTCGGTACC
>NC_068985.1:119128066-119128749 GCF_001194135.2 Octopus bimaculoides
CCGGAGTAAGCACGTAAATGTGATGAAACAAGGTGGAAAAAAGAGTACTCAAATACCAGAGGTAGAGTAATATGCCTTTATTTAAAAGCAGCAGAAACATAACAAAAGCTGTTACTCAGAGTTTCACGTTCCCGTTCGTCGGGCAGTTTTGAATCAGCAAAAAGAAGAAAAGGTTATTTCTGAAGCCTCGAATAATGACATCCTAGTGCCGTATGGACTCCGAAAGGATAATAAAATAATCACTGACGAACGAGAACGTGAAACTCTGAGTAACAGCTTTTGTTATGTTTCTGCTGCTTTTAAATAAAGTATATATAATGTTTATGTTTCCAGAGTAGCAGAACGTTTTACAAGGCCACATATATCATAAGAAATAAGTAAGAGAGTACTGTGCACTATGTACAGCAACAAATATAATTATATTTCATTAGAATATAAGCATCGGGCTAACTGTGGTAATATCAAGGGATTGAAACATAAATAGGTTTTCTTTTATCCTTTTAATATTTATTACCGATCGATTGACCACCTAACTACACCTACCTATCTATCTACCTATACACAAATACACGCATCAAGCACACGCACATATACATGCGTACGTGCGTACGTACGTATGTTATTATGAATGTGTGTATGCATGTATGTATGCATGTACGTATGTATGTATGTATGTATGTATG
>NC_068985.1:119128759-119133194 GCF_001194135.2 Octopus bimaculoides
ATGTATGTATGTATGTATGTATGTATGTATGTACGTATGTATGTTCATTTCTTCTTTTATTCTTTTACTTGCTTCGGTCTGCTGGGCTGCGGTCATGCTAGGGTGGGCACTGCCTTGAAGGGATTTTGTTGAATATATTGATCCCAGTACTTGTTTATTTTAAAGGCTGGTCTTCATTTTAGCCGTCTCTTTTGCTGAACCGCTACATTATGTGGATGTAAACAAACCAAAACCGGTTGTCATGCAGTGTGTGGACAGACAGACATAGAAACACGCACGCTCTCTCTCTCTCTCTCTCTCTCTCTCTCTCTCTCTCTCTCTCTCTCTCTCTCTCTCTCTCTTTCTCTCTCCCTCACACACACACACATACGCCCTCTCACGCACGCAGGCATGTACACATACACATGCCCACGACCCCCGACCCACACACAGCAAAAGCTTGTTCAACTATGCTCACTAAAGTAGCTAAAATTACGATTGTCTCTGCTATTATAAATCTTTTGAAAGTTAATATTCCAAGGAGACAGTCTGCTTTTATATGATTTATTCCGACATTGTCATTTCTTTTATGAAAGGCCAGGGGCTTACAACAAAAATAAACACACCAATGTAACCAATAATTTGAAGATTTACAATCGAAATATTGATAATGTTGAGAAATAACTGGATTTAATACCATTTTCAGCTGTTATAGAAATGGAATTTAACCAGAAGTAATGTTTATACTTGAGAAGAGAACATGTGAAAACAGCTTTGAAAACGAAAAATATTCATACAAATGCTTTTCCTATTTCCTTCGTTTAATGCAATGTATGTAATAAATACATATGTACAGAAGAAATTTAGTCCTATATAGATACCACAAACAAAGTAGAGTGACTAAAAGGTATAATATTAAACCCTAAAAATATGTTTTGCACTTGGAAATTTCCTCTTACGTGAAGGCAATATCCAAGAATACATATCCACTACTAGTACCAGCATTTGAGATATTTGACTGCACGATCCTGACATCGAGAAGAACCCCCACTCCCATAGAAATAATGAAACTAATGAGCCCTGTCTAAGAAGAAATGACGAGAGAAAAAGTGCTTAAGATTACTCTAGATCAGGGGTTTTCAAACTGTGGTCCGCGGACCATAAGGGGTCCGCAACGACAAGACAGGGGGTACGTGGACAGCAAATACTTTTTATGGGCAATTTGATTTTATATATGTTTTTTAATCGAAATCTTTTAATTGACAATAAACCTATTTGTTAAATACTGTTAAATAAATAAATGTAAAAATATATGTTATTTTAAGCAAATATTTATGTATAAATTTCATAAGCGTTTATAAGGGGCTCCCTAAGGTAAAGCCCGAAATATAAAGGGGTCCGCAAGTCAAAACGTTTGAAAACCCCTGCTCTAGATAACCGTCAAGTATTGTATGGTATCACCTTGACAACGCCTATAAAAAAACAAACAAAAAAAAACCAGAAAAAAATTAATTTCAAATTTTGACACAAGCCCAGCACTCTCGGCAAGGGGTTAAGTCGATCACATCGACACCAATATTCAGTTGGTACTTAGTTTATCATCCCCGAAAGCATGAATGGCAAAGTCAACCTCGATGGAATTTGAACTCAGAATGTGAAGCACTTTTGGTCGGCGTGCTTACGATTCGGCCACTTCGCCGCCTTAACAACAGAAAAAAAATACCGAGTTATCACAAATTCATTGGCTTTTTTTTTTTTTTTACCCGATTTATTTTAATCCTTTCAAATGGTAACTGAATTCACGCGAAAAAACATTTTTATCGTAATGGTTTATGTTATCTTTTTTTCTTTGTGGCTCTATTCTAGCTTTACAACTTTTGTTTAACGTTTTTGGAATTTGAATAAATTTTATTTCTTTACAAACATACGACAATGAAGAACCAAGGAGAAAAAAAAATGAACGAATTTATCTGACAGCCTAATATATCAACCAAATGCTAAGTTATGAAAATATAGTTTTACAACACGGCTGTGAAATACTCAAGAAACAAATAATTTCTGATGATGTCCAATGCAACACCAAACTTAGAAGCATCAGTGTATCTCAACCATTTGCTTTTTACCTATAGAGCTCTGATTTCTATTTTGCCCACATCTATTCACCTAGTAATTCGATGTTTAAAATGTTATATTTTATAGGCGCTGGTGTGGCTGCGTGGTAAGAAGCTTGCTTCCCAACAACATGGTTCCGGGTTCAGTCCCACTGTGTGGCACCTTGGGGAGTGGGTTTGGTAAACAGAAACTGAAAGAAGCCCGTCATATATATGTATGTATGTATATATATGTGTGTGTGTGTGTCTTTGTCCTCCCACCATCTCTTGACAACCGATACTGATGTGTTTATGTCCCCGTATCTTAGCGGTTCGGCAAAACACACCGATAGAATAAGTAGTAGGCTTACAAAGAATAAGTCTTGGAGTCGATTTGTTCGACTAAAACCCTTTAAGGCGGTACACCAGCATGGCCGCGATCAAATGATTGAAGCAAGTAAAAGAATGAAAGATGAATAATTAAACGAATAATTTTAAATACAAAATCTTATATGGACCCCGGTTGAGAACCACTGTACAAGACAAACCTACGTCAATGAAAAATTTGAAGAATAACATTTTGCAAGCGAGCAAAAGTTTATGTTATTTTCGTATGTTATTCGAAAATTTGGAAACGGAGTCAATGTCAATGGGAAATTTATCCTCCTTTTATACTTTCTTTCTTGCCTTTAACCCTCCAACGCGGAGTATAGGCCACTTATAATTGAATTCCATGTCGCATAATTTTTCGCTTCTGTACTTATACTCTGCCATGAATGTCCTTTCTCTAGTTCCTTTTATGTTGATCTACGCCACGAGTTCTTAGGCCTACCCCTCTTTCTATATCCATCTGGATTCCACTGTAAAGCGCTTTTCGCTGCATTTCTCTGAAATATTTGCTCTCTAATTGGAACTTGATTCGTTCTTTGCCATAGCTCCATATTGCTTATGTGTTCGGGCCATCTGATTTTAAGTATACTATGCAAGCATCTGTTGATGAATGATTGTATTTGCTTGTTTGACTTAACTGTTGTTCGCCATGTCTCAGCCCCATACAATAACACCGCTTTTACGTTAGTGTTAAAAATTCTTTTTTTCTTCTTTATTGAAATTACACTTGTGCTCCATACTTTTTTTAACAGGTGGAAAGCGGTCCTTGCCTTACTTATTCTCGTCTTAATATCTTCGTCGGTGTCACCTGAGAATGTTACCTTACTACCTAAATACGTAAACTCAGCTACATCCTCCAGTTCGCCGGTTTCTAGTTTAATACGTTCACTGTTTTCTTCATTAACTCGCATAATTTTTGATTTGTCGCGGTTGACTTTCAATCCTAGTGTGGCAGCTATTGCTTCTAATTTTAACCTTTTATTTTGCATTTGGCTATATGTTTGTGAAAGTAGCGCTATACCATCTGCAAAGTCGAGATCTTCTAGAGCTTCTGCATCCGTCCATCCAATGCCTGTTTGGCTTTCTCCTTTTAAACTACTGACCATTGTTACACTGCGTTCCTTTTTGAAGGTTATACTTCTGCAAACTATAGACAAAAGATACCTTGTAAATACCTTCCTTCTGAAAGGAGGAGACATTCTCAATTATGTCAAATATCTATAGAATACTTTATGTGCTTGCTGCTTCAGAAGACATGATGTTGTTGCTAAAACAATGTAATATAATATAACCGTTTCTATTATAGGCACAAGGCTTGAAATTTGTTGGGAAGAGGTAAGTCGATTTCATCGACCACCCAATGCTCAACTGCTACTTATTTTATCGACTTCGAAAAGATGACAGGTAAAGTCGACCGTGGCAGAATTTGAACGTAAAGTCGGACGAAATACTAAGTATTTTGTTCGGCGCAGTAACGACTCTGTCAGCTCGCCACCTTAAGTGTATCACACACACGCACACACACACACACACACACACACACACACGTGTGTGTGTGTATGTATGTACATGTGTGTGTGTTCATGTGTATTTTTGTGTTTGTGTTTGCCTTCAACACCGCTGGACAAATGATGTTAGTTTGTTTACGTCCCCCTAAACCAAATGGCTGAAACATGTAAAAGTATATATACGCATGTATGTATGTATGTATGTATGTATGTTCGACGCCTGCCATTCCTAAAGAGTACGCGCATTAGATAACTGCCTAGTTACCTAATATCGAATTAGCTAATATCCGGTGCGAAACCAATTGGTAAGACCGGGTATTATGGATTTATAATTCTGTATACTTTGGTTACTATACCAACTCTATCGATAGATGGAAGAATGCCTATTTTTTCTGACTTAGGTATTCTTAGATGACAATACAAACACACACACACACACACACACACACACACACACACACACACACA
>NC_068985.1:119135760-119139102 GCF_001194135.2 Octopus bimaculoides
CTCTTCCGATCTGTAGTAGTAGTAGTAGTAGTAGTAGTAGTTGCAGCTGTTGTTTTTGATGTCGCTGTTCTTGCAAAATCATTAGATCATCGGAGACAATGCATTGCAGTATTTCTTCTGGCCCTTTACATTCTGGGTTCAAATCCTGTCGAAGTCAACGTTGGCTTTCATCACTTCGGAGTCGATTTTTAAAATAGTGGTGCCGATTGTACCGTCTAGCCCCTTCATGGTGCTGGCCTTGTTTCTAAATTAGAAACCAATATTATTATTATTATTATTATTATTATTATTATTATTATTATTATTATTATTATCATTATTTTCTCTTCACCACAGGTTTTGTTGGAGCTCCTGGAGTCTTACATGCATAGCGGGCTTACTACCTGCAGCCTACGGCACCACGCTATTCGTCCTTTTCAGCTATCTAAAACTGATTATTCTGGCCGTGCCAGGAAGGAAAACGTTTTGTAACAGTTCTACTTTACTAGGTTCATATTCATACCATTTATTAATATGTTCAAATCCTAGCTTTCTACAAAGTTCCCAGTGGATTACTCTCCCTAGGCTGTCATGTCTTTTCTTGTATTCTTTCTGTGCCAGCATGCTACATTCACTTACTATATGAATAAGGCTTTCCTCTTTTGATTTGCATAGCCTACACTGGGATTCTACTCAGTTTTTGTCTATCTTGGCTTTTATCCATTTTGTCCTTAATGCTTGATCTTGTGCTGCTACTAACAAACTTTCTGTCTCCCTTTTCAGCTTTCCTTTCTGAAACCATAACCATGTCTCACTACTACTGTTTGCTGCAACTATCTTTGGGAATCTACCATGCAACACCTTCTCCTGCCAGTCAGATAATTGCTATTCTCTTTTCTAGTTTTTATTTTCGTTCGGATTTTTGGTTTCCCCATGTCTTGCTGTGACTCTAGCAGCTTTTAATAAACTTTCTTCACTATTACCTACATGTGAGTCTATATGTACTCTAGCTAACTCCACGCAGTATTCTAATGATATTGACCCTCTTCCACCTTCCTTTATAGGTAAGTGTAATCTTGCTACTGCTGCCCTTGGATGGAGTTCTCTATTCATATTGGATTCCTTCCTAGTTCTTCTGTCTAGCTTTGCTAATTCAGTTTTTGTCCAATCTGCAAAAGCTGTTGCGTATCGAAGTAATAATACTACCTAAGTATTTACAGCCTTCGCTAGATTCGGAGCATTTAGCTTTCACTTCATTGGTTTCCTCACCCTTCTGATGTACTCCTCAATTTTCGTTTTCATTTCTATACCTAGTACTCTGTCAGATTCTAATATTCCTAGATACTTATAACTCTCTCCTCCTTTCATCAATGATTTTAATGCCTGGCCATCTGGTAATTGGATGCCTTCGCTGTTGACTACATGTCCCTTTCTCATGACAAATATTGCACACTTATGCCTATATCTTTGCTGAAGAGTCTTACAGTCTGTATTAAGGAATCTATCACTTTTTCATTCTTACTAAAATGCTTCAGATCATCCATGTAGAGCAAATGGTTAATTTTTCCCTTACTATTTCTGAATTAATATCCTGCCTTTACCTTCCTTAATACTAAATTGAGGGGGATCTAACATAAGGCAGATATTAAAGGGGACAACGAGTTCCCTGGAAAATTCCTCTTTTGATATTAACTTTCTCTAAGAGTGTGTCACTGAGTAGAGATCTACTTACAATTTCTTCATGCTAAAGCTAATTAATTCTCTTATATTGGCTGCTATATTGAATATACTCAAGCATTCACTTATCCATGAGTATGGGATCATGTTATGGGCTTTCCTATAATCTATCCTCGCTAATGTTAGATTTTTCTTTCTAGTTTTTACTTCATTTACAACGGCTTTGTCTATCAGTCGATGCTGTATTAGGATAACAGCTGTGATCAGTCTACATCTTTACTGAACCACTACCGAGTGAGAAGCCTTCCCTTAAAGGTCCAGCTTCATTTTCGCTCTTACAATCAGAGTTTCTTCGGGAATGACTGTCTCTCATAAACTGAGGTAAGGTAACGTCATGCGTTCCTATAGCCTTCTTCCTGTAACCTTTCTGTTCTTCTGGCAGTAAATTCTAGTTGTCAAAATGCTCGTAAATGCTTTCTGAAAGCATTTCTGTTTACAGTTTCCACACTAATGGTAAGCAAGTGATTGGTCTATAGTTGCTATCTGTATTACGCTTGCTCTTATCTTTATTAATGAGTATTGTCCTCCCCACAGTCATCAAATCTGGTATTATTCCTCCATTAAGGCAATCCTTGAAGTTCCCTTATCCTCGCGTGTAAACTACTAAATTTCTTAAGCTAGTACGCTTGAACTAAATCTGGTTCTAGACCCTTCCAATTCGACATTTTTCCTAACACTTTACTCAGTAGTCTTAGATCTGACTGCTTCTCACTCACTACTTTCTTTAACCATACTGCATCTTCATTATGATTGACTGACTTATCCCAAATATTACTCCATAACTTTCTAGCTTTTTCTGTATTAGGTTTCTCATCTTCAGTACTTCGTTCTCCACTATTTATTTGGTTATAAAATCTCATCTCCTCTGGTCTGTCTCAAATAAGCTATTCTGTTGATACTGATCTATTCTTTTCTGATATCTGGAGAGCTTGCCTGCTACTGCTATGATACGCTGTTTCAACTCTTCTATCTCTGTCCCAAATTCTGTCTCCATATATATATATACGCACGCACGCACGCACGCACGCACGCACGCACGCACACACACACACACACACAAGTTAAATAAGACGTTAAAGTCCGAGTGATATCAATAAATTTTACTTCACTAAATGTATACACCATTAGTATCATCAATACCAAATTATACATACATACATAGAAACACACAGACGCACACGCACGCTCACATAATCACACACACACACACACACACACACTCACACACACATACACAGGTATCTGTGTGTGTGTGTGAGTGTGTGTGTTCGCATGTATGTATACAACATGTAGGTATGTATATGTGTGTATATGTGTTACAGATCTACCAAACCACTATATTATTCCTAATTTAATTTATTCAATAACTTCAGGTCTCTGTTCCTTCTACCTTCTTTCTCTTCTCCATCTATACGTCACTCGCTCCCCTCTCCCCCTCCCCCTCCCTTGCTCCCCTTCTCTCGCTCCCTCATTCTAGCTCTTCTTTCTCCTCTCTCTATCTACCCCCTCTCTCTATCTACCCCCTCTCTCTATCTACCCCCACTCTCTATCTACCCCCATCTCTCTATTTACCCCCACTCTATATCTACCCCCTCTCTCTATCTACCCCCACTCTCTATCTACCCC
>NC_068985.1:119139309-119140372 GCF_001194135.2 Octopus bimaculoides
TCTTTCTCGCTTCCACTTCAACCCCCCCTGCCCTTTCTCGCTTCACAGTCTTCCTGCCTCTGCCCTTCAATCTCTCTCCAGCTCCCCCCGACTTCCCTCACAGACACCTGCTTTGTCATCCAATTACTAATGACATGCCTTATGAAATATCTCTACTCCCTGGACAACTCACCTTTCTCTTCCAGAATAATTTTTCGGAAAATATACCCCACCCCCGCCAGAAAAATAAAACCTTCTTCTTCTGGATCCTCGCTTCAATAACTCATAACAGAATCTAATCCAACCCAACTTCCTCTTTTTCTCTTCCTTCCTTTCTTTCACCTTTCCTCTCTATCTGCCTGTCTTCCTCTCTCTCTCTCTCTCCTTTATTTCTCTTTCTCTCTCCCTTGTATTTCTCTCTCTCCCCTGTATTTCTCTCTCTCCCTTCCTCCCTTTCTCTTTCTCTCTCTCCCTGTCTTTCCCATCTCTCTCTTTCCCTCTCTCTGTGTTTCTATATTTTGTTATTTGATAACTATATAACCTTATCGGCATAGTTTCACAAGTATCCCCCCCCCCGTCACTTGCAATGAGTTTGTTTCCTCAAAACTTACAGAAAAATTGAAATTTTTAAATGAAATTTTCTACAAATACCTTAAGATGACAAAGATTACGATTATATTATACCAGGGATAAGACCGAACCAGAGCCAAACCAAAATAATAATAAATGCCTTCTAATTGATGTTTCAATACCAGCAGATGACAACGTTTCTCTAAAAGAAATGGAAAAACTTTCAAAATACAAAGACCTGGAAATAGAGATAACTCGAATGTGGAATCTAAAAACAGAAACAATTCCTATCATAGTAGGTGCCTTAGGTATAATAAAAAAATATTCAGACAAATACATAACAAAAACACCAGGACTTACAAATATATATAACATACAGAAAATTGCACTACTGGGTACTGCACACATTCTACGCAAAACACTTTCAATACAGTAAACATAAGAGCACCACAGCAAACCACAGCACATACCCAAGGCGCACAGAGCTGCGCTCGGTAGTGAAGTGAAAGCACGT
>NC_068985.1:119141625-119142590 GCF_001194135.2 Octopus bimaculoides
AGCAAGTCAATTAGGGTTAGGGTTAGGGTTAGGGAAAACGAACACACGTGTGTTGCCTCTGCAAAATGTCAGAAGTAATGGAGATTAAATACGCTTTACACCCCTTAAACTGCCAAAGGAGTAAATATAAACAGCTGAATACTTGTCAGTGATTGGTTGAAATTATCGAAATAAGACAATTTTTTACATGAAATAAATTCGAATACAAAATTTTTTTCTGTTCTATAACACAAAATAGATAAGTATACGAAGTTTGAAAGTCTTTCAGTACCAAAAACACTACATAAAACATAAATGAAAACTGGTGCCCCCGTTTTGAACAAGATCCAGTTATTCTTATAGTTGATGTTTTCAGTGTTTGTCTATCGTTTTGGAATATATGCACTGATTAAAATATTTTCCTGGTCACCAATAGCTTTGTTATAATAGCTGTACGAAAAATATATACAGACATTTATATATGCACATACACACACATGCACTTATACATAATAATTTGCATACGCATGCAAATATTCAGGCATAAGCATGATTGTGCAGTTAAGTTCAATTCGCAAGCAAAAAGAAAAAAACGGAAAAGAAAGGTAGAAAAACTGTGAGCGGGGTCCTAAGGTAGGATCTGCATGCAATGCAACCTTGGGCTCACCACTGCTACCCTTTGAGTGGGATTTCATAGAAGAAAACCTTCGCGTAGGCACGGCTGTGTGAGAAGAAGTTTTCTTCCTAACCACATGGTTCCGGGTTCTGTCCCACTGCGTGGAACCTTGGGCGAGTGTCCTCTGCTATAACCTCGGGTCCACCGAAGCCTTGTGAGTGAATTTGGTAGACAGAAACTGAAACAAGCACGTCGTTTTTCTTTTGCCTGTGTGTATGTGTGTGTGTGTGTGTGTGTTTGTGTGTGTATGTGTGTGTTTGTATGTGAGTGTGTGTGTGTGTGTGTGTGTGTGTGTGTGTGTGTGTGTGTG
>NC_068985.1:119145773-119148334 GCF_001194135.2 Octopus bimaculoides
CAAAGGTATTTACCTCTATCATAAGAGACCTTTTGTATGCAGATGATTGTGATTTAGTAGCGCACACAGAGATTGATATGCAACACATTTTGAATGCATTCTCTGATGCTTGCACTGCCTTAGGAATGACAGTCAATCTCAAGAAAACTGTTGTCATGTACCAACCTGCTCCTGGTAAGCAGTATATTGAACCAAATATCTATGTGTATGGTAGAAGACTTAGTGTAGTCGATCAGTTTGTCTACCTGGGAAGCACTGTTAATAGATATGGCAATTTGGACAATGAAATTCCATACAGAATTAGGAAAGCAAGTGATGCTTTCGGAAGGCTAGAAAGGCGTCTCTGGGGTCGGCGAGACATATGCAGGAAGACAAAGATAGAGGTGTACAAGGCGTGTGTACTCTCTTCTCTTCTTTACGCCTGCGAGACCTGGGTCACATATCGATAGCACCTTAAACAACTGGAACGTTTCCATCAGATGTGTCTCAGACGGATCTGTGGCATCAAGTGGGAGGACCGCATCAGTGATCTTGAGATATTGGAAAGCTCTCGGTGTGAAAGTGTAGAAGCTCTTGTGTTGAAGCAAAGGCTCAGATGGAGTGGTCATCTGGTCAGGATGAAAGATTCAAGGATGCCAAAACAACTCTTTTGTGGAGAGTTAGCTAAAGGAGAACGACCTCCATATAAACCAAAGAAGAGATATAAAGACTTGCTGAAGGTTTCCTTGAGAGATGCCAACATCTCTCCTAACACATGGGAAGGCATAGCTACTGACCGTGGCAGGTGGAGAAGGATTGTGCATGAGGGGACAACTACTCTTGAGAAACCACGAATTGCACATGAGAAATTAAGGAGGGATGTCAGGAAGGGCATTGTTGTTGCACTTCCAGATGGCAAGGGTCTTCCTATGATGCTGACATGCAGTGTCTGTGCAAGACCCTGCCTCAGTAAAGCTGGACTCATGAGTCATCTTCGTAGTCATAAAGCGAGACCGATGATTGACCACCAGGCCGATGGTGATGATGCTACACAGCATACTAATCATGTCTGTCGGGCATGTGGAAGGGAGTGTGATTCAGCAGGAGGACTTAAACGACACGCAAAGGTACATGGAGCCCAATTACAACAACAGCCAGCTATTGCCAGGAAAGGTTTTGGATGCCAACTCTGTGCAAGACATTGTAGATCTTTGGCTGGGCTAAAAAGTCACATTCGATCACAGCACCGTTAAGTTAAGCTTCATGCAATGGCCATACTCGATAACGAGGGAGCAGCCATCATGCATGTATGTATGTATGTATGTATGTATGTATGTATGTATGTATGTATGTATGTATGTATGTACGTGTGTGTGTGTGCATGTGTATTTATGTGTGTGTGTGTCTCTGTGTTTGTCCCCACAGCGTCGCTTGACAACCGACGTTGGTGTGTTTACATTCCCATCAATTAGCGGTTCAGCAATAGATACTGATAGAATGAATACTAGGTTTACAAAGTATAAGTCCTGCGGGTGATTTCTTCAACTAAAAAAAAGACCCTTTAAGGCGGTGCTCCAGCTTGGCCGCAGTCAAACGACTGAAACAAGTAAAAGAATAAAAGAATGTGGGGATCTTTCTGATTTGACGGGCAACATTTGTTTTCTTAACGAAACACTTTCAAACTTGGGATACTGGTAGAATGTGTCATACAAAACAACTTTTTCTCTTAGCCTTCTTAACATAAATGAAAAGTGTTGCCCGTCAAATCAGAAGGATCCTAGTCGGGTGGCAGCAGACTAGTGTAAGTATACCCCACTGACTTGGTGTGAAAATCGTTAACAATAATCGGCGGAATTTTGTATATATGGAATTTAAGCACCCCATATACACTAATCCCTTGACTATCGTGGATGTTACGTTCCAACCCGTCCCCGGCCCCGCGCGATAGGTGAAAATCCGCAAGTGGAAACAGTACTGTATTGTTTATTTATTTTTAATTATTTTTGTAGTTTGTATATATTTATTTTGCTCCGAGTTTCGTTTTCTATACAGTGTTTGTGGTTCTTTGTTTACTCATCTATGGTACACTACGTATTTTGGATCTTTTTTAAAACGGGGACCACATTTTTCATTAATGTTTTACGTAGAGTTTTTGGTACCGAAAGACTTTCAAACTTCGTATACTTATCTATTTTGTGTTATAGAACAGAAAAATATTTTTGTATTCGAATTTATTTCATGTAAAAAAATGTCTTATTTCGATAATTTCAACCAATCACTGACAAGTATTCAGTTGTTTATATTTACTCCTTTGGCTGATTAAGCCATAGCTTCGTTTCATTTGCTTTTTTCATTTTAAATTTGCTTTTTTCATTTTCTTTTTTTCTTTCTTCGTTTTATTTGCTTTTTTCTTTTTAAATTTGCTGTTTTACCCTAACCCTAACCCTAACCCTATCACCGATAGAATTGTTTCAGAATCGTTTGTTTATGTAGTCGGCACTTAATGTATATCGGCTGAATGAACGTCAGTGATTGGTTGAAATTACAGAAATACAACTTTAACATGGAATAACTTAGGGATT
>NC_068985.1:119149162-119161691 GCF_001194135.2 Octopus bimaculoides
AAATCCCCTTCGGCTATCTTTCAGCTCAGAACGTCAAAGTACATAAGTAAATACCGTGACGTATTTTTGTCTTCAACTATATCGATCTTACCATACACCGCTTTGATTATAATGAATTTTTAATATTGGTACATGACGAAAAGTTCGAGGAAACAGTTGCTAATATCGATCTCAATGCATGACAGGTACTCATTACATTGCTTTGGAGAGGTGAAAAACGGAAGGGGCAAAAACATGTATATTAATGCAAATCGTTAAAGATTTAGTAATGAAATTTAGTTGTAAATGTTCTTTAGAGAGAGATTGTGTGTATGTGTGTGTGTGTGTGTGTGTACGTATGTGTGTGTGCGTGTGTGTGATCACTTGATCAGCCAAAAATAAAGCCCAAATTTCCCTAAAATCATAGCCGACTATCTTTAAAAAAGAAAAAAGAAACGAGAAGGAGATGCTTATGCAGTTTGATGTTGCCTGTACATCAGCAGGATTCGAACTCGGAACATAGATAGGTACTTGGGTCGTAAATTACTACCGCTGCTTAGAATTATCCGAATAAAATTTAAAATGGAAAAAAAAAAAAAAAAAGATTGGTGTTCAGTTGTATCGAACAGGCTGCCAACCGACAACTATTCACAGGCACGATCCCACTACTGCTCGACACGGGGCCTTTTGCCTGCTGCGTTTCCGCCCTGGGCCGAAGCGACCCTCCTTAGACAACCTGGTCCTGATGAGCTCCCTCTCCAGCACCATATTGATGCCGAGCTTAGCGCGGACACCCGATCGCCATAGAAGACCGACTACCAGAACTCCCATCCTCAAACCGGCCAACCAACCAAGCTTCCGAGTAGCTGGATTACAGGAGCACGCCACAACTCCCAGCGATTATAAGGTGTAAAATTTAGATACTTATATCTAACTATCATGAAATTTAATTTAAATTCAAATGTAATTATATATTATTTTGAACTGAATTTATTTTTTAATTTATTTATGCATATACGATATAAATACGTATGAAAAAAGGATAACTGTTTTATTTTTAAATATAGCGTTTTGTAAACAAATTCTTCCGAGAATACACGCCATTTTGTACCGCAAGGGACGTAACTCATATATTCACTCTAACAAATTCAAATAAGAATAAGTTGAGGAGAGTTTACATTTATTGTCTCCTATATTCAGGGCAGTCTTAGCAGCATTATATGCCCTTGTGCAAGTCAATGCACTGAGGCCTATAGTATTTATTCACTGACAGCAAACCACCGCATACACAAATTAGAATTGGACTCCTACACTCTCTGGGGTATGCAGACGATATTGAGTATGGGAGTCCTGATAGTCGGTCTTCTACGATACCCTCGATCGACCAGCTCAGGGAAGCACTGACCATTTACAGGGGAAAATCAGCAAAGCTTGGCCTTCGGGTGAGTTGGGCGAAGACCAAACTGATGCATGTTGAACACCCTCTCCATACTCCCCTTCTCCATACTGGCCCCGACGTCGTCAGCTCCTTCGCCTACCTGAGCTCCATAGTAACCAACACTGGAGATCTGATCCCGGAGATCAACCGCAGATGTGGTCTGGCCGCTGGGGTCATGCACTCTCTATGGAAGCTCCTTTGGTGCCACTGCTCTATCTCTCAGAATACAAGGCTCTGCATCTACAATGCACCAGTCCTCTCCATTCGCCTGTATGGAGCAGAAACGTGGCTCCTCTCGAAGATCCAGACAAAGAGGATCGCTGGCTTTGATAGTAGAGCCCTGAGAACTATCTAGAACATCAGAAGGTACCATCATGTTTCCAACGAAGAACAGCACACGTGTACGCATCAGCCGACAGCCTCCCACGGGAGTCCCACCTCATAGTTATCCGTCACCTGCGCTGGTATAGACATGTCCTCCGTCTCCCACTAGATCTTCCTACTAGGGCTTTACTGTCATTTAACGCAGCAGCTGCAGACTGGAAGAGGCCTTGTTTCAGTCCCCCACCCCAGGTGGCTGCACATGATTTGGGAAGATCTCCAGAGGCTTGACATTACCGTGGAGGATGCAGAGGAGCTGGCACAGGACCACCAGCAATGGAGAGCACTGATGGACCTGGTCAGCTCTATGCATGATGATACCTCTGGACCACTAACCTGGAATGACCCCAGCCTCATCAAGCAAGCACATGAAACCAGACAAAAGTCAGTTGCTATACTCATGGGGCCCAGCCAACTGCTTAGTGTGTCATGTCCCAAAATGACACCGCCTATGATGACATGTGTTCCAGGTCTGACTCTTCCATTCTTTATTCTTATTTCTTTATTGCCTACAAGGGGCTAAACATAGAGGGGACAAACAAGTACAGACAAACGGATTAAGTCGATTACATCGACCCCAGTGAGTAACTGGTACTTATTTAATCGACCCCGAAAGGATGAAAGGCAAAGTCGACCTTGGCGGAATTTGAACTCAGAACGTAACGGCAGACGAAATGCCGCTTAGCATTTCGCTGGGCGTGCTAACGTTTCTGCCAGTTCTCCGCCTTTATTCTCCATTCTTTATTCTACACAGCAAGACTATGTTAACCAATATGTCCTTCCTTTTTCAAAACAGAAGGATGCGATCTGAGGTAGATTTGGTTGCTAATTCTTAACAGATATAGTCTCTACACTCCCTCCTCATCGACAACATACAGTTAATTACTCACACACACACACACAGAAATTGTTACTAATTCTGGGCCCCACTATTATGTTCTTAACTGATCAACAACTGTAGAAGAAGCTCCTGAGATGGTGCTGTTGTTGTTTCACCTACAAATATTAGACTGTGCCCAAGAGTAGACCACTTGACTGATATTGAGTCACAAATGTATTTCAACCTCTAATCCACACAGGATTTCTTTCCTTCTACCACCAATACAACACCCTCTCTTCTCAAAAAAGTAATCTGTTGCATACCACTGCATCACCCTCTCCCAAGCCTAGGACTAACCATTTTCCAGTTCCTTTGTCTACAGCTCAATTGTATTTATTTTATTGACCTTGAAAGGATGAAATGCAAAGTCGACCTCAGCACAATTTGAACTCAGAACAATGAGATACTGCTATGCATTTTGCCTGGTATGCTTATAATTCTGCCAACTCACTGCTCTTATATCTTCTAAAATATTCTTTGAACAATCACATCAAGGTTATTTCCTTGGTCTAAATCTTGATTAGTTTACTTCATAAAAGAAGTTAAGGGATCTTTTGCATAAACAGTAATACTTATTCAATATTATATTTCCTTAGCAATGATTTCAAACTGAATCTAAATGCAGAGTGAATAATCATTTATATCACTAGCATCATTTTTACATGTTTTTCCCTGGATATACAAAAATATGCAAATTGGGTCTCCCATAAGCTTTTAGTGCACTAAAAACTTTTTCCAAATATGTGCTGCTGAAATTGGGGTGTGCCTAACATACCTGTGTCTTTTATGCCATCAAATATTGTACTTCTTTTCTGCACATTAAGCATAAGCGCTATCAAGTTGGCTGTAGAGTTTTAAATTCTTTCCAGATAGAAATATTGTCCTTTTTTTTTTTAATTGGTTAGTCAAGAGGGTGGGGTGGGAGGGAAGCAATGCTTATGATGCTTTTCAGGACCTCCATGACAGGTGGAAAATAAGGGAGGCACTTATTCTCAAGGTGGAGACCTAACTGAATGCTCGCAGCAGATGGAATTTTACTGAAGGAACCAAATGAGCCAGGTTATAGCATTAAACCAGGTGACATATTAAAGCTACCATGAAAGTAAGCCAGGGTAGAATTCAAAATGAAAATATAAAGAGCTGGAACTAATAAACAAAACATTTCATTCGAAGTTCTTATCATTTTGCTGCTTCATCACCTAAACTGGTACTTTATTTATCAACCCCGGAAGAATGGAAGACAAAATCAACCTCTATAGAAATTGTATCACTCATGCTGCTTAACAGTGGCATGTTATTCATAATAAATAATGCTTTGGCATTTGTGATTTGAAGCCACAAAAATAAAGTTCTTACCTCAACTTGCGATTGGGTACTGCCAGCAGATAGTTCAGTTGTTAACGTGTTGTCATGACCTCTCTTCATCCCGTCTCGCCTTTATCATTCACGGCATGAAAAAAGAGGGAAGCTTTTCTTCTCATGTAACATCTCTGCCCTGATCTAAATGTCATTGCTCCCCTGTTCTGTTCACATAATCATCCATCCGCCTGGAGGTGCAATGTTCCCTTTGAGATCTTCATAGGGTCACACGGCTACCTTTCCCCCCTCCCCTTCGTCATCACCCTTTGAATATCCAGGACGTGACATGGCGTTCCATCCATGGAGACATTATTTAGAGTACTGATCACAGTCACCCTGCCCCTTTTCCCACTGAAGAAGTGCCCTGTGCTCCGCTTTTTGAACATTTTTCAGCTTCTCCAGTAAACCTTGCAAGGCCCACCAACCTCCTAATCTTGCTCATGTAATCGTCTATCTGCTTGCCGATTTATCTCACTCTTCTGAACTTGCTGTAAGCTTTAAAAGCCCCCTCCGTGCATGTGTCCTTCAGCCGCTCTTCAATTTTTTCCGCTTTCTCTTGCACCTCATCCATTTCCAGGTAGACGTTCAGTGCACTGCCTTCTAAATGCAACTGCATAAGGTTAGCCACATCTTTTCCCTGAAGCTTCACCAGGAGCCTCACCTTCTTTATCCAGGCTACCACATCACCTTCCCCAGTGAACAGTCTCAATACATCACTACTGATTCTGATTTTTGTGGCCATGGCAAAAAAAAATAAAAAAAAAAGAACAAGAGCAACAGAAAAATATTAAAAAATCCACTTCTTGGACGTATCCTCACAGCTGGTAAGACTGTGCCAAAATAGCTTGTGATTTGAAGACATGAAAATAAAGTTCTTAACTCGACTTACAATTGGGTACCGCCAGCAGATTGTTCAATTGTTAATACATTGTCACGACCCCTCTTCTTCATGTCTCGAGGGAAACTTTTCTTCTCACTCGCCATTGTGACATTATCTCCCCCCCCCCACTTCCAGTCTTCTTTCCACCACAACATTATATATTGTAGTACTTGACACTGTAAGAATTAGTCAGGTCCTCGTTGTCATTTCTTCTATATCAAGTAATCATGGATAGTGACAAACATTGCTGTACTATTATGTCCAGAGCCAACAAGTGAGTCTTTACGTGGTCACTCAAACTGCTAGAAATTGCTGCAAAATTTCCCACGAATTACACCCTACCATCTTGAAAAGGGAGGGCCACATTAGATAATGTAGTCCTAGATATGCAATGCCTGAGAGATGTATGTTGTAATCATAGTGACAATTTATTAATTATTGGGAGCTGATCTGAAACTAAACAACAAAAAACTCTACTACAATTGATGTTGCTAGCCTTCAAATATATTAGTCATTTACCAGGTTTTTGTGCTGTCCTCCTCCTAGCAAGCTGAGAATCTTTGATCAGATTTTTATCCCTAGTTAAAGCTGTTTCACTTCAGGTATGCAACTAATACCTTTGGAAAGGTCAAATGCATTACAGTTTCTCAATCACCATTTAATGTCCACTTCTTCATGCTTGCATGAGTCAAACGGAATTTGTTGAGGAAGATTTTCTATGACCAAACACGTTTTCCTGGGAAGTTTGGAAAGAGACGATCTTGTTTACATGATGCCCAAAGGTACACACACGGCACTTGTGCCCATGGCATGTGTAAGGACTTTCGAGCAAGATCGTTGCCAGTGCCCCTGGACTGGCTCTTGTGCGGGTGGCACGTAAAATACACCATTTTGAGCATGGTCGTTGCCAGTACCGCCTGACTGGCCTTCGTGTCGGTGGCATGTAAAAGCACCCACTACATTCTTGGAGTGGTTGGCGTTAGGAAGGGCATCCACCTGTAGAAACTCTGCCAAATCAGATTGGAGCCTGGTGAAGCCATCTGGTTTCACCAGTCCTCAGTCAAATTGTCCAACCCATGCTAGCATGGAAAGCGGACGTTGAATGATGATGATGATATATATAATAAAAAGTACTGGTGATGGTGTTATGTAAAAAGCACTCAGTACACTCTGTAAAGTGGTTCGCATTAGTAAGGACATCCAGCTGTAGAAACCAAGCTAAAGCACACTAGAACCTGGTGCAGCTCCTGGCCTTGCCAGTTTTTGTCAAGCCATCCAACCCATGCTAGCATGGAAAATAGATGTTAACTATTGATGATAATATATAGTGTATCTTGTGTTTAGAAATGGATGTATGACTTCTGCTGCTAAGTTTGGAGCTTCCCGTAGACTACCATCACCCAGTCTGCCTCCAGTACAGTGGTTAAGTGACTACTATACTTAGTAATATTACTAGTGATGATATACAGAGCAAACGTAAGAGAAATTGCAATAAACACGAGTTTGCATTATTAGTTCCTACATAGGCGTAGGAGTGGCTGTGTGGTAAGTAGCTTGCTTACCAACCACATGGTCCTGGGTTCAGTCCCACTGCGTGGCATCTTGGACAAGTGTCTTCTACTATAGCCTCGGGCCGACCAATGCCTTGTGAGTGGATTTGGTAGACGGAAACTGAAAGAAGCCTGTCGTATATATATATATATATATATGTATGTGTGTATGTGTTTGTCCCCCCAACATCGCTTGACAACCGATGCTGGTGTGTTTATGTCCCTGTAACTTAGCGATTCGGCAAAAGAGACCCAAAGAATAAGTACTAGGCTTCCAAAGAATAAGTCCTGGGGTCGATTTGCTCGACTAAAGGCAGTGCTCCAGCATGGCCACAGTCAAAAGACTGAAACAAGTAAAAGAGTATATGTTTCACCATTGTGACTGTTTGGAACTCTGCATTGAATGTTCCGAGTGCAATTGGAGTTCTAAACAGCAACAATGGTGAAATTTATGCAGAAACTAACAATATACATTCGTGTTTATTGTAATTTCACACACATACATACATATCTATCTATATATGTGTGTGTGGGGGTGCATAAAAGGCACCCAGCACACTCTGTAAAGTGGTTGGCATTAGGAAGGGCATCCAACTGTAGAAACAATGCCACAACAAACAATTGGAGTCTGGACTGCTCCAGTCAAACCATCTAATCCATGCTGGCATGGAAAACGATCATTAAACGATGATGTGATTACACACACACAATTGACTTCTTCCAGTTTCCATCTACTAAATCCACTTGCAAGGATTTTGTTTGTCCAGAGGAAATTATTCTCAAACCAGGGATCCAACCCAAATGCTTGAGTGACACTTTGCTAAAGTGCAACAAGCCAAAGTAGTCGTATCAAACTGAACAATGCATTAATTTTGCCTCTTAAAGCAGGCTTCTCCATAATTTCTGCCTTCCATATTTCATAAACAAAGCTTTGGTTGAACCAAGGCTATGGTAGAAGATACTTGCCCAATGTACTATGCAATGGGATTGAACCTAAAATTACATGATCTTCGTCAGCATACAGCCATGCCTGCATCTAAATCCCTTTGCTTTGAAGTTTTCAGGCTTTTGAGTCCTTTGATAATTGTGTTCTCATTCAACTTGATTCAAAACAGTGTAGTTACACGCTTAATCCTTTCAACATTGAAGTTACCCAAATTAGGATTTTAATTATTTATTCAAATATACGACACCTAGCCTTGAGGACAATTTACATTTCAAACAGGAAAACACCTGGCAAACTATAAAGATATGAATGTTTTTCTTACTCCTAACATCTTTATTTGAATACATTGACATATTTTTAAAGTCATTAGTTTTATGGATTCTAAGCATTAAACTATTGTAGCTTCCCAGGCAGATATTTGCATCAGATAGAAATAGTTTAACTGCCAGTAGCTATTGTGGTGTTTGGGCTGTGACGAGCTATGTGTTGTGGTGGAGAGGGGTGAGGCAAACAGAGGTGAAGCCAGACCGGAAGGGTCAGATCGGAAGTCGGCGACACGCGGTCGAAGGCTAGCATGTGGGGCCAGTGAGAAAACAGCGATGTTATGAGAAAGACGTGTTCTGATTAGGAGCGATCGTGTACCCCGCTGCGGTCGGCAAGGTAAGGTCCAACGCTTCATTCTGTCCTTTTGCTTCTTGTTGTCTTCTTCCTCCATCGCACCATAGCTATAAAATCAGAAGGCAATGAATTAATAAGACTCATAAGGGCATCAGACAAAATGCCTGCAGTACTTAGTTATAATCTTTTACACTTGGTGTTGAAACTACAGTGAAGTTAACATTGTCCTTTCATTTTTCCAGGACTGATGAAATAAATTACTGGTTAACTATTGGTTGTTGATTTAATATTCCTGTAGCAGAAGCATGTTCATTCTTTACCTTTAGCTATCCATGTTGTGCCCCTTTACTTTTGGCCCATAACATGATGGTCAAGTCCATTTAGCTTTACACACACTGTCCATCCCTTAACATGATAGACTAGCCAAGTGTCTCAACATCAGCTATTTAAAGGACCCTTATTTCCAGCTAATTCTTTAGGGAGGTGAGTTTGTTACAAGCAAGTTTTGATCTTCAGCATGAAAGCAGTTTATACCAGTTTGTAGCTTCAGCGCGGAGAGATTTATAACCAGAATCTTTGACGCTATGCTTTGCATTTTATCCAACATTTATCTTTAACTTAAAGAAACATTTTGAAACAATGTAATGTTTTTGACAGAGTTATACTTGTTGTGTATGTTGATGTATTTCACTTTAGTGTTGGAAATAAATGTTGCAGTGCAGTCAACTCTAACTTGACTTTGTATTTTCTTCCTGATATGCATCTGAACTCATGTTAATCAGAAGACATAATATTACCAGGGATTTAGACACATTCCATTTATTTAACCACATCGCTAAATTACTATAAAACTTCTTAGATGTAAGTGGAACTATAAAAGAAGAAGAATATGACACAAAATAGAAACTTTTGTAAAAATTTAATACTGAAAACAAAACAAAAAATTGTATCATTTATTTAAAAATACCCCTTTTTTTTTCTTTAGCAGCTTGGTTGTTCTGAAGTTGAAACATCTCTTGTAGTTGGTGATTCTGTAAACTGATTTGGTATGATAATATTTGTAAGGTTTTTTTTTTACTTACCTACCACCTCTTTCTCTCTAACTATGGTTTGTATCTATGGCATGTATCTTGCCTTTGGGTGTCTTTGGCAGAGTCCAGCCTGTTGCAAACATACTTACCCCCATCCCAACTCATCAAGGGTCTTCAAAGCCCTGAAAAAGGGACATAAGAACTAAGTACCGCCTCTGGAAAAAATTTTTAAACTCGCTGAAGTCTATATCTCAAGCTTATAAAATCGCACAACATAAAAATTGCCAGGTTTTTATCGTGACATTTTTAACTTGACCATGCACAGACTGACACAGACAATAACATCCACACGGCAACTTAAGTACCGTGACAGTTATATATCGTGAGGACAATATATTTCATTAGGATCTGAGGCAAAAACAAAGACTGAATGAAACATTTTCATTATATTTTCCTTATAACAATTATCACAGACAGCAAAAAAGAAAAACGAAAGCAAAAAAATAACAAAAAAAATTATCTCAAAGGGAGATAACTTATCTCCCTTTGCAGTGAGTTTAACTTTGCCTTTCATTATTATAAAATCGATGGCGTTATTTGAATCATTTTAATCGACTATACACCGCTTTCTCCCAAGTGGCGCTGTGCCTAGATTATATTGTTTCTTTCTTTATGTACATGAGAGAGATAGGGAGTAATGAAAGAAGGGCAGACAGTGAAAAAGAACTACAAAATAAGTAAAAGAAAAAGAACTAGTAAAAAAAGTGAGAGAGAGCCAAATAAAGCAATAGAGAGATGATGACTGGTAGAAAGTAACAAAGCTAACGTTAGAGTGTGGTAAGAACGAAAGAGATAGATGCCTAGAAACAATTTAGGAAGAGGTTGCATTTACGTAAGAAGAGGCAAAGTTGCTGTGTGTGTGTGTGTCTGAAATTTAAAAATTAGAGAAGAGAGGAGAAAAGCCGAAAATAACGGATATGGAATCGAAATAATTATTGAAAGAGAAGTGTGACAGTACAATTGTAGAAGATATTTGCATATATCAACGTGTTTGTGTGAATGTATGCATGACTGCATTTGTGAACACATACACACACCTATGTAAGTTTCTGTATGTGTATGTGTATGTGCACGCACTATTCTGATAGCAGGAATGTTTATATTAAGATGGATATATATGGTTTGTATGCATATACATAATTATGTGTGTATATGTAAGTTTGCATGTTTGTATCTGTATGTATGCCATTGAGTGTGTTTTATTGTTGAGCAGACCCAAATCCAGCTTTGAAAAAGCAGATGACCAATGTTAATGTGTGTGTGTGAGAGAGGGGGGGGGAGAAAGAGAGAGAGAGAAGGAGATGGTAGTATGAAGTTCCTCAGAAAGTTGAGTCTGTAACTGAAGCTTGATTCCCAGTAAAGTCAGTTCTCATGCAGCTCGTACTTACAATTTCTGGCAATATTCAAGGGCTGCATAAGAATGCAGCCAACATGACAAAATTGCTCCTTGGTACACTTCATCAACACAAAACCTTTGCAGGGGACAACTCA
This sequence comes from Octopus bimaculoides, assembly GCF_001194135.2. NCBI lineage: Eukaryota > Metazoa > Mollusca > Cephalopoda > Octopoda > Octopodidae > Octopus > Octopus bimaculoides. The sequence goes on from NC_068985.1 coordinate 119,159,776, forward strand.
TTAACAATTATTGAACACTTCCGTTTTATACATACATGCACACACAAACACACACTCATGAGTATGTACAAGTGTGTGACTATCTACACATACACACATGCATACATGCATGCGTGCATGTGTTTTTACAACACTGTCATTGTTGCTTCAGCAAAAGTAATGTTCATCAAGCCTTATTGTAAATGTGGCTTTGCGAGCATTCACTTTACTGAAACTGTTCTAAGTTTCACAAATTCTCTCTTTCTCACTCGCTCTCCATACACACACTACATATATATATCCTTCATCTTTTATCTTTTACATGTTTCAGTCATGAGACTACAGCCATGTATTCATACACACATGTATCGTTACAGTTGGAAAAATACATATTATGCTGATATACATATTAAAGGTACTAAAAGTTAATGTATTTTCAAGCAAATTGTTTGACATCATACCACTAATAGTTTACAAGCCAATAAAATGTGTCCTTGCAATCAACCAATCAGCAGAATTAATGACCAAATGTTAATGTAGACACATGCTGTGTACGTACACCTTCTCCTCAATTTGCGACCATCAACATTTACAACCACAAAAAATAAATATAAATCAATTTTTGCATGCTGGGTGGCTGTGCATACAATAAATATGGCAGCATCTGGCAATGCAGGCCTCCCTCAGACCGAGGCATCCACTGCCTGCCACTGTCTCTCACTCAGTCGCTTTCAGGCATCAGTTGCATTTGAATGGAAATAGTTTTGAAAATATAAATCTGACATATGACCAGATTGACTTATGACCTGCCAATCGGAACAGAACTCAGTTGTAAGTCGAGGAGAAGGTATATATGCTCTGTAAGATATTTCATGGAAGACAAGGACTTTAGTAAATGGCATATTCAGCATTGTGTGCTTTACAAATTTCAACATGTGCTAAGGAAAACATATGTATTGTATATTCTGATGGTGTAAGTGTTCAAAAATGCCAAAGGCAGTTTAAGAAATTCAAAAAGCGGTTATTTCAGTCTTCTGAGTGGGTATCAATCAGGAAGACTAACTGTTCTAAATAATGATGCAGTAAAAACAGGAATTGAAGGGGATCTGTGTAGACATATCAGGGACTTATCCTGAAAGCTTAGTAAACCTTGGCCCACTGTGCAAGATTATCTCAAGCAGACTGGGAATGTGTATAGAGAACGGAAGTGGGGACCTCATGAGCTGTCCCCCAAGAATAAAGGCTGAGAGAAGATAAATTCATTAGGCTGGGATGCTCAAACTTACCCTTCTACTCACTAAACCCAGCACCATCAGATTTTCACTTTTTCAGATCACTTGGGCATTTTATCAGTGGAAAAACATTCAGAAGTAAGGATGATGTTGAAACTGCGCTCTAAGCATTTTCTTTTCTAAAAAAACCTGGCTTTTTTTTATTCTGCCTGAGGGATCAGAAAGCTGGTTTTGAGGTGAGAAAAATGTTGTAGCTAATGAAGGTGATTATATTTTCAATGAATAAATATATTTATATGTTGTATGCTGATTTGAATTTATCACATGAAATGCAACATTATTTCACGGCGCCACTCATATATTGGTTTCAAATTTTGGCACAAGACCAGCAATTTGGGGGAAGGGTGTAAGTTGATTACATCGACCTCAGTGCTCAACTGGTACTAACTTTATCAACCTTGAAAAGACAAAAGGCAAAATGAACCTCAGCAGAATTTGAACTCAGGATGAAATGATGGACAAAATGCTGCTAAGCATTCTGCCTGGTGTGCTAACAGCTCTACCAGCTCACTACCTTTCAGTACCACAAATATCTCGACAGCTCTTTCTGTCTGGTTTGTACACTTAAACACTATAATACCCTCCAGTTTAACACCACATTAATATTATATATATATATATATATATATATATATATATATATGT
>NC_068985.1:119161972-119162844 GCF_001194135.2 Octopus bimaculoides
TATATATATATATATATATATATATATGTGTGTGTGTGTGTGTGTGTTATATATATCTATTTATTATATATATATATATACACTATATATATATTTATTCATCATCTTCATCATTTAACATCCCACCCATGCTAGCATGGGTGGGATGGTACCAAAAGAACCGGCCAGGCTGAAGCCTGCACCAGACTTTTGTGACTGATATGGCAGGATTTTTACAGCTTGATGCCCTTCCTAACACCAACCACTCAGCAGAGTGGACTTTTATGTGCCTTTTATGTGGCACAAGCACAGGCAAGATCAGTTTTGGCATGGCGTTTACAGCTGGATGCCCTTCCAAACACCAACCACTTTACAGTGTGGGCTGGATGCTTTTAAGTGGCACTTGGACTGACAGGGCCACCAAGTACATGCAAGACAAAAACTCTTAAGAGGGGAGGAGGCATTGGAGGAGGTGATGATGAAAAGGTTACAGTGAGACAGATGTAGGTGTCTTGCTGAAGAGGAAGTACAAACTTACCTGGCTGGAGAGAGAAAAATCAGGAATGAAGACAGAAACAGGTGTGCTACCACAAAGAAAATACATGGTTGCCCAACCTGAAGGAAGTGCAGGAGAAAGAGAGAGAGAGAGTGGGAGACTGCAGGAAAGAGATGATGGCAAAATGCCGGGCATGCCCACAAGTAATGGGGATCAGAGTATAAATGAGATGTTTGAGTAATGGAAGAGAGAGGGCGCAGTGAAAGGCCATATGATGTTCGTTAAGAATAATGGCCTAGGAATAGCTATGAAGAATGAGCATTGATCTAGATGTCAACCTTAATCTACTCACTAATAAGTTCCATCCATTCCATAAGTTGAATGAAAACCAAATATA
>NC_068985.1:119168004-119172770 GCF_001194135.2 Octopus bimaculoides
ATATATATATATATATATATATAATATGTGTCAATACAGTTTCTTATTTCTTTATTGCTCACAAGGGGCTAAACATAGATGGGACAAACAAGGACAGACAAAGGGATTAAGTCGATTACATCGACCCCAGTGCATAACTGGTACTTAATTTATCAACCCCGAAAGGATGAAAGGCAAAGTCGACCTCAGTGGAATTTGAACTCAGAACGTAACGGCAGATGAAATACCGCTAAGCATTTCATCCAGCGTGCTAACGATTCTGCCAGCTCGCTGCCTTCGTGTCAATACAGTTTCTGTTTACCAAACTCACTCACAAGGCATTGGCCGATGGGAGCTATAGTACAAAAATACTCACCTGAAGAAGGGCGTACAGCTGTAGAAACCATGTTAAAGCATCATTGGTAACCAATGCAGGTCTTAAACTAGCTGGATCCGGCCAAAGTGTCGAACCATTGCCACCATGGAATACAGATATTGTATGATGGTGATAACAGGGGATGACAATATATACGAACAGCTATATTTTCAATGCAAACATGCACACACAGGATGTTTTGTGACCTACCTTCGCAAGGTTGGTAGCCATATATTCAGCACACTGATTTTGTAAACGATACAGATTAAATAGTCGTGCTACTTTCAAGACTGATACAATCTGCTGAACTTCTAAGTTCTTGGACATGAAATTTGCACATTGTCTTTTTAAACCGGGAAGTAAATAGATATCAGCTGTGTAGAGGACATCGAAGACGTTGGATTCAGATAGCTAGTAACAGAAAAATAAAAGAGAAACCGTTATTATTATTATTATTATTATTATTATTATTATTATTATTATTGTTCAGTAGTTTTATTTTTATAGCGTGCTTTCACTTCACTACCGAGCGCAGCTCTGTGTGCCTTGGGTATGTGCTGTGGTTTGCTGTGATGCTCTTATGGTTACTGTATTGAAAGTGTTTTGCGTAGGATGTGTGCAGTGCCCAGTAGTGCAATTTTCTGTATGTTATATATATTTGTAAGTACTGATGTTTTTATTATGTATTTGTCTGAATATTTTTTGATTATACCTAATGCGCCCACTATGATAGGAATTGTTTCTGATTTTAGATTCCACATTCGAGTTACCTCTATTTCCAGGTCTTTGTATTTTGAAAGTTTCTCCATTTCTTTTAGGGAAACATTGTCATCTGCTGGTATTGATACATCAATTAGAAAGCATTTTTTTCCTTCATAATCTTTGACAACTATATCTGGTTTATTGGCCTTAATTTCTCTATCTGTGTGTATTGGCATATCCCAAAGTATGGTTGCTTTCTCGTTTTCTGTGACCTTTTCTGGCGTGTGTTTATACCATCTTTTTTCTGTTGTTATTACATAGTGTTGGCATAGCTTCCAGTGTATATAGGTCCCAGCTCTGTCGTGTCTGTGAATATATTCTTTCTTAGGCAGGACTGGGCAGCCAGAGATAATATGGTTTAGTGTTTCTTGTCTATCTCCACATATTCTACAGTTACTTGTTATATTTCTTTTCATTATATGTTTTTGGTAATTTCTGGTGGGGAGGCTTTGGTCTTGTGCAACAATTAAAAATCCTTCAGTCTCTGCTTTGAGTTCTGAGCTTCTCAACCATTGCTGGGATTTTTCTCTGTCTATTTCTTTTGCATTTAGTTTAGCCCAGTATTTACCATGTAGGAGCTTTTCTTGCCATCGTTTTATCATGGTCCGTTGCTGTTCTAGTTTTAGTTTGAATTTCATTTGTTTTTATTATTATTATTATGATTTTTATAGATGTTGCATAGTATACAATATTGTGAGGTTGTTGATGGAAAAAAAACAAAAGTGTCTAGTCACAACAAGGACCTCAGACAGACAATATGCGTGCAGTTCCAAGTAATGCTGACTTTTACAATACACCTAGATTGTAGGATATTTCAGATTGGGTGGTATTGAACCCAATGCTCTGATAACAATAGGGATAACTTTTGGACTCTTGTAGCTGCCACATCTTAGCGATCTCAATTCTCGGGTCTCCATATTATTATTATTATTATTATTATTATTATTATTATTATTACTATTATTATTATCATCATCATCATTATTAAGGTTGTGAGCCAGCAGAATCATTAGCATGCCAAGCAAAATTTTTAGCAGCATTTTGTCTGTCTTTACATTCTGAGTTCAAATTCCACTTTGCCTTTCATCCTTTCAGGGGCCAATAAAATAAGTTCCAGTCAAATACTGGAGTCAATATAATCAGCTTGTCTCCCACCCTCAAAATTTCAGGCCTTATGCTTATAGCAGAAAGGATTATTATTATTAAAAGTGGTAGATTAGTAAAATTGGACAAAAACACAAAGCATTTGTTCCAGCTCTTTACATTCTGAGTTCAAATGCCATCATGGTCAACTTTGCCTTTCAGCCTGCCAGGGTCGATAAACTAAAGTATTTGGATTAATAGTATATCAACTAAACCCACCCCTAAAAATGTTGGCTTTGTGTCAAAATTTGAAGCAATTATCATCATCATCATCATCAAGGCAGTGAGCTGGCAGAATTGTTAGCATACCAGGAAAAATACTGAGCAGAATTTCATCCATTTTTACATTCTGAGTTCAAATTCTGACAAGGTTGATTTTGCCTTTCATGCTTTCGGAGTCAATAAGAATAAGTACCAGTTGAGCACTGGGGCCAATGCAATTGACTTGTCCCCTTCCCACAAATTTCAGGCCATGTGACTATAGTAGAAAGGACTGTTGTTATTATTATTATTATTATTATTATTGTTCAGTAGTTTTATTTTTATAACGTGCTTTCACTTCACTACCGAGCGCAGCTCTGTGAGCCTTGGGTATGTGCTGTGGTTTGCTGTGGTGCTCTTATGTTTACTGTATTGAAAGTGTTTTGCAAGTACTGCACTATTATTATTATTATTATTTTGGAGCCGTTGCTGAAGATGCAGGTGATATCTTCCACACTGGTGTAGTATAGCCAACATTTTCTATGACAATGTGGAGGTTTGTTCATTTGTTTGTATGTATATACGCATGCATGTATGTTGTTGATTAGCCTAAAAAGTGACCAGTAGAACTAACGTCAGTAACTATTGAAACAGTAAAAAAGTGATACTAGATCAAAATAATGGTAAGAGGATAATTAGTATTATTTGATTTTCATAAATATGTATGTATGTTTGTATGTAAGTAGGTAGGTAGGTAGGTAGGTAGGTAAGTAAATTTGTAGGTAGGAGGTGGGCAGGTTTGAGACAGACCGACAGGCAGATAGACAGATATTGTGTGTCAGTTAAATACATACCTCACAGCTGTCTGTATAGATGAAATACATAATTTGTTGGAAGACTAAAGCACTGACTTCATGTAAACTGAGAAAAGGAATCCCTTCAGAGTTCTCACTTTCATTGAAATGGTCTGTCAGGAGAACTTTGAAGTAGTCAGTTCTTGTAGAAAGGATACACTGGATTAAAAACAAACAAGGTACAAAACAGTGATAGATTGATAAAATGCATTGATAATGGACTGACTACTCACAGGTACATGCACACTTGCATTTCCACACATGACAAATGCAGTAGTAATATATGTGTGTGTGAAGGTGGGGAGCTGGCAGAAACGTTAGCACACCGGGCGAAATGCTTAGCGGTATTTCGTCTGCTGCTTTGTTCTGAGTTCAAATTCCGCCGAGGTCGACTTTGCCTTTCATCCTTTCGGGGTTGATTAAATAAGTACCAGTTACGCACTGGGGTCAATATAATCGACTTAATCTGTTTGTCCCCTCTATGTTTAGCCTCTTGTGGGTCAATAAGTTAAGTACCAGTTGCATACTGGGGTCGATCCAATCGACTGCCTCCCCCAAAATTTTGGGCCTTGTGCCTAGAATAGAAAAGAATATGTGTGTATTAAGGCAGCAGGCTGCCAGAATCATTAGCACCTGGTGACGAGCTTGCAGAATCGTTAGCATGCTGGGCGAAATGCTTAGCAGTATTTCATCTGCCGCTACGTTCTGAGTTCAAATTCTGCCGAGGTTGACTTTGCCTTTCATCCTTTCAGGGTCGATTAAATAAGTACCAGTTATGCACTGGGGTCAATATAATCGACTTAATCCGTTTATCTGTCCTTGTTTGTCCCTTCTGTGTGTAGCCCCTTGTGGGCAATAAAGAAATAAGAATCATTAGCACCTGGGCAAAATATTTAGTGGCATTTCTTCTGGTGTTACATTCTGAGTTCAAATTCTGCCAAGGTCGACTTTGCCTTTCAGGGTTGATGAAATAAGTACCAGTTGAGTGCTGAGTCAATGTAATTGACTACTCTCTTTCCCCAGACTTGCTGACCTTGTGCCAAAATTTTAAACTAATGTATGTATGTGCATTCATGTAAGTTTAACCCTTTAGCATTTAGATCCAAATATTTTACCCATTTTCTGTTCAAACTGGCCAAGTCTGACCTTTTACACATACCCGACAATGTCATTCTAAAAATAAGCATCACACATAGAAATCTTTAAGCTCTGAGATAACACAACTGATTCAAAACAATGTGAATAAATAAGCTTCCATTTGACAAAATAATCTGAATGCTAAAGGATTAAGGTATTCTCTTCACAATCATTCTAGATTCTAGGTTCTAACCCATTGTCTGGCACCTTAGGAAATAGTCTAACTTCTACTTTAGCATTTAATTTGGGCATATAAGGCCCAGATATTCTACCCATTTTCTGTTCAAACTGGTTGAGTTCGACCACTTACACCT
>NC_068985.1:119172780-119197317 GCF_001194135.2 Octopus bimaculoides
TAGGAAATAGTCTAACTTCTACTTTAGCATTTAATTTGGGCATATAAGGCCCAGATATTCTACCCATTTTCTGTTCAAACTGGTTGAGTTCGACCACTTACACCTACTCTATACTATCATGAGATTCTAGGTTCTAACTCATTGTCTGGCACCTTAGGAAATTGTCTTATCTTCTACTTTAGCTTTGGGTTGGACACAGCCTATAAAGTGAAATTAAGTGGAAAGAAATTGTAGAGAGATGCATTGGATAGACTTTAATGTGATTCAAAACACTTACTTTATAACACATATTGTCACATTGATTCAGTTTTAGAATTATGTTAGGGGTACAAGTTTCTGAAGAATTCTCAGTTACGTAATACAATGGGATATGGAAACTGCATAGAATCCCATTGGATGGAATGAACTGCACTGTCACACACTGCCACATTGATTTTGCAGGCGGTTAACATTAAAAGTAGAAATGTCTGTAAGTAACTCATCATCAACACCTGCACTGTGCACCAGGTAAACAAGGCGATCACCTTTGGTGCTAAAGTCTGGAGACTTCACATAAATTTTGTACAACTAAGAAAGAAACAGTGCAGTTATTAATAAGAAGATTTTAAGTTAATGTATGCAAGATTTCACAGCTCTAGCAAACCCATCCTTGTATTATGCCATTTAACTCTTTAACATTTGAACCAGCCATATCAGACCCGAAAATTCTACTTGCTTTATGGTCAAACTGGCCAGATCCAGTTTCTCATACCTACCCTAAGATATCATTCTAAAAAAATAAACAATCACATCATCAAAATCTTGAAGATATGAGATAATACATGATTAATTCAAAACAATATGAATAAATAAACATCATGTTTGACGGAATCATCATCATCATTTGGACGATTTGACAGGACGGGTTTGACATTTGGGTTGGATGGTTTGAAAGGAGCTGGTCAGGAAGAATATTAAACAATTGTTAACACAATTGGGAGGATTGGAATTTACACATCATGTATCTGTGGTATTATAATTCTGTTAATGAAAGCAAAAACAAAATAGTTTAACTTACCTTATGACCTAAAAAGCGATAACCTTCCACTATAAATCCTATATCTGCAAACATGCTGGGATATTCAGGATCAAATGGTAGTTCCCTAATTGGCTACAAAATAGAAATTTGTGCTGTATACTTTAACATCATTATCATTACCATTCTAAATTGCATTCAAATCAGACTAGACAATGGAGATGGTTTTATAACATTACACTGAAAATTTAGGCTTATAAAAACTACCAACTTCAAGCAGATTAATATAATACTAGCTGGACCTGTGAAAAATTCATGGAAAACATAAAAAATGTAAACATTTGTATAAATTGTGTCCTGGTGCCATGAGAAATGTTTCTATATTGTGACACTTACAGAATACAGAAAGAAGTGTAAAACAGCTAACTATATAATCCAACCAAAATATCTCAGTTACACAAACGTATACAGAATTTAGCCTTAAAATACATCATACATATTCAAAAAACCTTCTTGGTTTAGTGACACGGAACATTCTGCTGGTATTCTTTTATTCTTTTACTTGTTTCTGTCATTTGTAAAACCTGTTGAGTCAAGTGAAATCATTGTCATGGCTGATGCCAGTACTGTATGACTGCCACTCGTGACAGTGGCAAGTAAAAAGCACTATTCAAGCATGGTTGATGCCTGTCCCACCTGACTGGCTCCCATGCCAGTGGCATGTAAAATGCACCATACGAACGTGGTCGATACCAATGCAGCCTGACTGGCTCCTGTGCTGGTGGTAGGTAGAAAGCACCATTCGAGCGTGGTCAATGCCAGTACTGCCTGACTAGCCCCTGTACCAGTGGCACATAAAAAGCACCCACTACACTCTTGGAGTGGTTGGCATTAGGAAGGGCATCCAGCTGTAGAAATTTTACCAGATCAGATTGGAGCCTGGTGTAGCCTTCTAGCTTGCCAGTCCTCAGTCAAACTGTCCAGCCCATGCCAGCATGGAAAGCAGACATTAAATGATGATGATGATGATGATGGGCGTCTTTCAGTTTCCATCTCCCAAATCCACTCGCATGTATGTGTGTGTGTGTGTGTGTGTGTGTGTGTGTGTGTGTGTGTGTGTGTATGGATGAATGGCTGGATGGGTGAGTGGATGAGCATTCACATAATTTCTATCTACCTAATTCCACTAACAAGGTACTGATCAGCCCCAAGTTTTGGTAGAGGAAGCTTTGTTCACAGTAAGATTGAACTCAGTACCATGTGGTGGTACAAGTGCACTTTTTAACCTCACAACTATAGTGGGTGGGCCAATGTATGTTTATAATATTTACATTTATTTCATATTTATCAGTAAGAGTTTTTGATATGAAGTCATTATAAATACAACACAAATAGATGTGTATTTATTTAATTGATTTAGATGTTTAATTAAGAATGCATGAAGTGGCAGCATCCATGTCACGTCTACAAAAGCCCCACCTAGTACCATTCAGATAATTACAAGCAATTAATTCTAACATTAATGAAGTGGGGTCATTAAGTATAACAAAAATGTAGAGATCTTATCCAAACTATTATTGCAGCAGCAGTAGTAGTAGTAGTAGTAGTTGTAGTTGTTAGTTGCTTGTTCGTAGGTTAGCTGTGATTGAGCCAAACTATGATCAAAGGCTTTCCAGCCATGACCATCCTCTTCTTTCTCTTTCAGCTAGATGTTATTATATTTAGGATTACATATTCAATGTGTCCACTTTTTAAAAGATAGTAAAATATATGAGAAATTTGGCTGCTATATCTGGCAAGTGGAGGCAGCTTTCTTTCATGATTTCAGGACTTGATGACAATAAAAATATTTAAGCCAACAGAGTAACCAAATAATCAGAAGAGGAAATGCTGGTAGATATTACCAATGGTACAGTGAATTAAATTACTTGAGATATGCAAGTTTTCTTTTCAGATGCATGATGCTGCTATCCCCCATCCCAGGGTTTCTCAGGCCCACACTTTCTACACCTTTAGAGTTGGCACACTTAATGTTGGAACATTGAAAGGTAGGTCTGGTGAGATTGTTGAGATGCCTGCTGAATGGAGACATGTTGATCTGTGCTGCATCCAAGAAGTAAGGTGGAGAGCAAGTTCTGCTAGGTTCCTCACAGGCAAAAAAACATAGGTATAAGATTTTCTATGAAACATGAGCTATGACTGCTGAGGACAGGCGTAGGCTTGAAAGAAATGAAGCTAGTATGCTCCGCTGGACGTGTAATGTCAGTGTGCATACATGACAATATATAAGCCCCCTATGAAAAAAGTTGGACATAAGACACATCAGGTGTGATGTACAAGAGAGACAACTGTGCTGGTATGGTCATATGTTACGTATGGATGAGGACAGCTGTGTAAAGAAGTGCCAATCTCTAACTGTGAAAGAGGTAGACCCAGGAAGACCTAGGATGAGGTGGTGAAGCAAGACCTTCAAATGTTGGGCCTAACTGAGGCAATGACAAACAACCAAGACCTTTGGAGATATGCTGTGCTTGCGAAAACACAGCAAGCTAGGTGAGATTGTAGCTATGGCCTATGCCAGTATTGCATTACCAGCCCATTTAAGGGTTTCTTTCAATTATCGGGCAATGTGCTGTGCTTGAGAAGACCTATTGAGTCAAGTGAAACTGCTGTTGTGGCCCATGTGAGTACATCCTGACTGGCACCTACACAGGTTGCACGTAAAAAGCACCATTCAAACATGGTCGATGCCAGAGCCACCAAACTGGTTCCTGTGCCGGTGGCACGTAAAAAGCACCATTTGAGTGTGGTCAATGCCAGTGCTGCTTGACTATCGCCCATGCCGGTGGCACGTAAAAAGCACGCACTACACTCTCACAGCGGTTGGCATTAGGAAGGGCATCTAGCTGTAGAAACCTTGCCAGATCAGATTGGAGCCTGTTGCAGCCTTCTGGCTTGCCAGGCCTCAGTCAAACTATCCAACCAAAGAGCATGGAGAGCAGACATTAAACAATGATGATAATGAAATTGTTGTTAACAAGATTATATAATTTGAGGACTGAGGGGACATTAGCTTTATCATTAGAGATGGAATTATTTTTATCATTTACAATTCTGGTCATGCTTGTCTGGAAAGAAAAGAAACTATGTAGAGTAAAGAGGTCTCGCAGGGGATAAGGTTATAGAAGAGACGTGTTCCAGATGCAACACTGTAGGATCAAACCTTGTAGGAAACAAAGCTATAGAAGAAGAGACTTGCTTAAGATGCAACACTGTAGAGTCAAACCTGGAACCATATGGTTATCAAGTAAACTTCTGAACCAGAAATTCACTTGCCTGTGCAGAAAAATGTTACAGTTTGAAACTTTTCCTCAGAACAAAAAACAAATGTGCATGTGTACCAAATTCTAGGGTGCATATATACCTAAAAATATTTGATCATTTTAAGGCAGTGAGCAGGCAGAATTGTAAACATGCCAGACAAAATGCTTAGTGGCATGTCATTCATCTTTATGTTCTGAGTTCAAATCCTGCTGAGGTTGACATTGTCTTTCATCCTTTCAGGGTTAATAAATTAAGTACCAGTTGAGTTCTGGGGTCAATGTAATCAATTAACCCCAGCCTCCTTCAAAATTACTGGCCTTGTACCAAAATTTGAAGCCAATATTTGATGATTTTGGCATTTATCTTGCAGGGCTGTAAACTTTCATCCTAATTTAAATGTTGACTTTAAATGGTAGGAAACTGGTGAGAAGCCTCTCTGAAGTCAATGAGCCAGCTTGAAACAACAACCAAATCCTCCCTCAAATTACAACCTAGAGTAGTGGTTCCTAAACTTTTTCTGGCTGCTCCCTCCCTGGCACTCAGGCCACATTCCTAGCACTACCCCACCATCTCATCACCACAAACACAGAGCACTTTTTGCAGCAAATTCAAAAAACTGTATTTCACAAATATAACTTAACCTAATTAACCCATTATTTTGGGTTTTTTTCATCCATTGACTCCATTTGGCCACCCCATTATCATCCCAATTTTCTTCAATGCCTCTCTGGATCTTTCCACTACCCCCAGTGACGTGGGGTGGTGCAGTATTGCCCATTTTCGGAACCACTGACCTAGAGTCTTAGATAAAGAAAAATATAGGAATCCAATGAAGTAGCCTCTATGTGGTCATTTGATCTGCATGAAAAAGCAGTAAACACCATTCTGCCATTTTACAAAAAGAAGCACAGATTGCATAATGTGGTCCTAAATTTATAAAGAATCTGGGAAAAAAGCAAGGATGGTCACAACTTCAATGCCTTTTAACACAAGTCTGCTCAATCAAGACTGACATGGGGCTAAACAGAAACAACTACAAAGAATTAATCTGGTTATTTATGCTATAATCATCATTTAACATCCATAATCCATGTTGGGTGGTTTTATAGGATCAGATGGACTGAACTGTTCTCCAGTGTCTGCTTCAACAGCTGGATGCCCTTCCTAATGCTAACCATTTTACATCATGTACTGAGGCCCTTTTTCCTGCCATTGGCACTTGCTTTAGTAATAAAATATTCTAGAGAAAGTCTATACTCCAAAAACGGTAAAACTTTGTTACTTACCCAAGAACCGAGTTCATGAGGCTGAGTTGCGTTGGCCAGTTTGAGAAAGTCAGTTTGTAAGTTCTTTGTAGCCGATTCACACTCCACGGTTATGGTTGTTATTTTGATAGAAGGCTTTGAAGAAACTGTCAATATACAAAAATACACTTTGATATGATGCTGATGCATAAATTAATTTTAATAGCGGAACATGTCAAGAAAACCTGTCATTTATATTTTACTAGCAGCTAAACCTGGTTTCATCCGGTCTGTTTAGATGATGTGGCACACACTCACATACATACCCGCATGCAGGTTGTTTTAATCGATTTTCTCTGTAAGTATGAGGGCTAGAGAAAAAATAGAAAGTGCATTCCAATCTATGCACCCGTCTCCACATGTGTGCCATTTTTCATGCAAATCCACCCAGCCGTTTGGCCGTGAACCTCAAGACAAGAAAGAATACAACGGTCGGCCAACTTCAATTTATATTATAGACAAATAATTTGTAAAAAATTTGTAAGCAAAATAAAATACATTTCCAAGAGAAATGTGAGTTATCATTTATCGATAATAATCTGTAAATATGTGCAAGAATTAATTAAAAAAATAACTTTTATATCTTACTATTTCAGTGAGATACATGAGCTTGATGGGATGAACAGAGATTTTGGATATTAGATGGAATAGTAGATAATGACATTTGCATTTCACTATCAGGCATTTTCAAGTTTCAACATTTCAATGTTTTTAAGTTTAGCATTGCTGAAAAAGATGCTTTGCAAATGTATGTAGTAGAAAACTGCAAAAGAATTTGTAAAGCCTTTTTTAGCTAGGTTTGGATGTTTCTTTGAGACATGAATCCAAAATTTCTGTAAGTTCCCCTCTTCATAAATCAATAAAAGACACTGATCATTCTTGGTTTCAGCTAGTTCTTCTTCTTTGGTAAGTGAAAAATCAACTGTTGCAGTTGCAAAAGAAATGGATTTCTGATCCAATCATAGTTTTGGATTTCAATATTTGGAAAATAATAATCAAGTATTTCTCTAAGCAATGTGAAGTGGTCAACAATTAATGAGCTGATCTCACATTTTAGCTCACACTCACAAGTTTTGGAAAACATTTCAAAATTTTACAATACGGGTGACTAGACCATAACCCACACTGCCAGATATTTTAAGCATTTCAGCGTTGATTCCTGATGGGCTGGGGGATTTCCCTGTCTTCATATCTTTAATCGTTTTATCTACCAGGTCTGTGGCACTCAGCAAGCTGTCTCACAAGAATTCCCAGTTGCCCTCTATGTCACAAGTCTGTAGCTCCTCCTCCCCCTCTTTAAATTTCTCAATGAGGATGTCTCTAAATCTCTGACCATGTGAAGAGTGCTTAAGCTTCCAAATCCTTCTTTTCCAGTGTGGTCTGTTTCTTGGCATCTTTCTGGCCTCAAATCTAAAGTCACTAATAACTAGTCTATGCTGGGGGGTACATTCTTCACCGGGGATGGTCTTTGTATTTAAGAGCAAACATGCATTCTCTGGTGCGAATGAAATTAATCTGACTAGCTGAGTCACCTGCTTGATAGGTCATCAGGTGGCTGGCTGGCTTCCTGAAGTTGGTGTTGCAGATCAATAGTTTATTTGCATCACAGAACTTCAGTAGCCTAATTCCCTCTTTGTTTTTGGAACCAATTCCATGACCCTCATGTACACCATGGAAGATACCAGGTTGCCATCCGACATGCCCATTGAAATCTCCAGCCACAAAGATGAGATCATCATCACTCATCTTTGAGATAGCCTGCAGAAAAATATCATAAAAGTGGTCCTGTTGATTTGGTAGGCGTGCTTGTAGGCATAGATAATTGTAGCTATACTATTCTGCAAGACTAGCCTGAGCTTAAGCATTCTATCGCACACCCTGACTACCTCTATGACCTTATCCACCCATTTCTCAGCAAGAAGTATGCTCACACCACCTACTCCATCACTGTTACCTTCTCAGAAGATTTTATACCTATGTACCTTGCCTGTGAGGACCCTGGCTAACGCTCCTCTCCACCTTACCTCTTGTATGCAACATATATCAACATGTCTCTGTTCAAGCATTTCTACAATCTCACTAGACCTACATTTCAATGTGCCTATGTTGACAGTGCCAACTCTGAAAATTGGGAAAAGGAGGAAATATGGGAAGGAGAGATGTTATTCAGCACCCAAAAAGAAAGTTTCCATGATTGTTTGATAGACATGTCACATTGGTTGTTTTCGCTTTTAACCCATCATCATTCAAACATGTTAAAATTGTTGCCCCTACTGGAGGTGAGAGTACGGAAGTATTGTAAATGAAAGTGTTTTGGGCATTGTAAATGTAAGCATTATGAGCATTGTCAATATAAGAGTTACTGGTGCTGCAGATATAAATAAAAATAAATATAAATATGCCAATGTTAAATTAAGTAAGTAAATAAGTGGGCTGCTATTTGGTTGGGTTAGTTCAGAGAGAGAGAAAGCAGAGATTATCGGTACAAGAGAGGAGATTACCAATATGAGAAAGGGGATTTCTGATAAGGGAAAACAAGATTTCCAGTAAGAGAAACAGGATTTCCAGTATTGATGGTGGGGGCAGGAAAGGGTGGGTGCATCATGAACAAGAAAAAATTCTTTTAAGAGAAACAGTACTAAAATATTTAGCCAAGAAACAGTATGAAAATATTTAGCCAAGAAACAGTACGAAAATATTTAGCCATAGTGAGAAACTAGGAACGGATAATTTTAGAGAGAGCGATAACAATTTGGAAGTTATTTGAAGAATTAATATAAATAATTACAGTTTACGAAAGTACATGTTAGTAATGATGTGGGATAGATGAATGAATGAATGAAACAATTAAAAACGAGAGAAATTCTTAGCTGTACATATTTGCAACTGCCAACAACAACCACACACTGGAGTAAGCTGCGTGAAAGTCTGAAGGAATTTAAAGCCTGAAAATTGTCTTCACTTCTAGTTCTCAATGGAGGTTCTAGACAACGCAAGAATTGTTCAATAATTCTGAAACATATAAAAACTATCAATTGTGCTAACCCACTGACATCTGTTGATTCGTCTAACTGCAATGCAAACATCATGTCATTATCTTGAAAAATATCCTTCATTTGCAGCTTAATGTCATTAGATATATCTTGAATTCATCTTCCAATTGTGTTATCTACCAGAGGAATTTTATTAACTACTGTCTCAAATTCAGGTCCAAAAATTGTTCGAACAATAGCACAGCAAGATTCCTTTATAATACTTTTAGCAATACATGTTGTTCCTTGTCTTTAGCAATTATTTGAGCAGCCAGGTAACTCGCTTCTTGAGCTTTGTCTATGTCTTCATTCTCTTTGTGAAGTTGAAGCCCGCATTTTTTTAGAGATTTCGCAAGTTCAATGAAGTGTTCCACTGGTTTTGTTGACAAATTTCCACGCCTAGTGTTGAAATGACACTTTAATTTGCTTGGTACCATACTTTCGTTTGCAAGTATATCTCCACAAACTAAACACAGAGGACTGTGTTTAGTTTTATATAATCTTTGTTGTATAAACGAGGCTTAAAAATGTTTTCTGAGCCCTTCTCATTCACTGATCAGTTGTTTGAGTGGCTTTCTTCATAGATGTTAAATTTCGTTCATTGGAAACGTCATCTTCTGCAACTTTTCTTTTCTTAATTAAAAACTTAACCATTTTATGGGTAATTTAATTACAATTTATGAATAAAACTAAGCTGATTTATCATAAAGTTATGATAGCTCAACATGTAATTAATATCACCAGCACTAAGCACGATGAAATTAGAAATGGCACATTGCACTTAATTAGAACACCCGGTTCCTAAGGCTAAGCCCGTTAGACTGATGAACAAGGGGCAAGTATGATATGAGTTTAATGTGATTTCATAATTATTAGTTCACTTTCAGTAATGTGCAATAGCAGTACAGGTGAGTAATAACTTTAGGCAATTTGAAAGCAGTTCCAGTGTGTTTTGCTCACTAAAACAGGTGTGGATTTGAAAATTTTTAATCAATTTTCCATTTATTTCAGACAAGAGAATAGTGCTTGCAATATGTTAATTCTTTTACACTGAATAGAATACAATGTAAATGAGCGTTATATAATGGAGATTATTTGTGCCTCTTTTCCTTTTTTTATTTTTTAATCTCGCCTTCAAACATTGAGTAGGAAACGATAGCCGGTGGGTACGTGCATTGACATGTACGCTATGCTAACAATTAAGTTAAGGAGACTAATATAAATACATCAGAACATAACCAGAATGGGGTGAAAACAGGTATATTCAAACAGCAGTGCTCTGTGGTATTCATGCCCAATTGAATTATCTCCCCTAATGTTAATGATTACTGTTGTTCGCACTCCGTCGAGGGTTCCAGTTGATCTAATCAACGGAACAGTCTGCTCGTGAAATTAACGTGCAAGTGGCTGAGCACTCCACAGACACGTGTACCCTTAACGTAGTTCTTGGAGATATTCAGCGTGACACAATGTGACAAGGCTGACCCTTTGAATTATAGGCACAACAGAAACAGGAAGAAAGTGTGAGAGAAAGTTGTGGTGGAAGAGTACAGCAGGGTTCGCCACCATCCCCTGCCGGAGCCTCGTGGAGCTTTTAGGTGTTTTCGCTCAATAAACACTCACAACGCTTGGTCTGGGAATCGAAACTGCGATCCTATGACCGCGAGTCTGCTGCCCTAACCACTGGGGCCATTGTGCCTCTACATAATGATTACCACACATTTCATATCTTACAAGAAAGATCAAAAATATATCAAAACACTAGAGGCAACAGTGATGGTGTGTGGCCAGGTGGTTTGAGTATTGCTCTCACAATTACAAGATTGTGGTTTTGATTCCTGCACTGGGTAGTGCATTGTGTTCTTGAGCAAAACATTTCATTTCACATTGTTCCAATCCACTCAGCTGTAAATGAATAACCATGTGACAGACAGACAGACATTCTGTTCGGTGGGGAAACTTGCAGTCTCAGTCACTTACACACCGTGGAAACCAGATAACCAGCCCTGTAAGTCCAAGGATTTAAGACAATAATGCCCAAGGGATTTACGACTACTACTACTACTACTACTATTGGTGGCAATATAATTGAGTAAAATCCCTGAAGGTGGTACCCCTGCATAACTGGATTCTAATGAGTGAAATCAGGAAAAGATCAACAAAAGAAGAATGTGAAACACAGTAAAAATTTGTTACAGTTAGTGTTGAAAAGACCTGAACTTTAATCATCCTACTTACCATAGGTATACAGCTTTCTGAGATTTCGGCTTATGGCATCTTCTAAAGCATCAAGTTTACAGTGTCTTGCTAGACGAACATAGTCATCAACATAGTCCACACTAATTTCTGAGGTATCTATTATGGCAACAGGTGGTAGCGGTAATAGTGGTGGTGGAAATATAAAGAAGATAAAGAAACAAAACAAATGAAAACACTGAAAATTATTCAAAATTTTGTTTTAAAAAATTATTAATGAAGATGATGATGATGATGATGATGATGATGATGATGATGATGGTGGTGAAGGCAATGACAGTGATGACAATGATAATGTTGCTGTATGCTGTTCTATAGCCTCAGGCCAACCATGAACAAGTTAGCCTATAACTGTTTCTAATATAGGCACAATTTTAAGAGAGGGAGTTGGTTGATTAAATTGACCCCAAGTACTTGACTGGTACTTTATTGTATCAACCCCAAAAGGACGAAATACAAAATTGACCTCAGCAGGATCTGAACTTAGCATTAGAACAAATACAACAATGTATTTTGGTCCAAATTAAATTCTAATGATTCTGTCCATCTACCACCAAAAGCTGACCTTATAATGAAAGGTTTTCCAGCTGTGATCAACCAATTTACAAAGTGGACTGAGTACATTTTATCTTGGAACAAACACTGGAGAAACTATCATCTCTTGTTCATGACAAAAGAGTCTTATTATTTTCACAAAGAAGATATGACTTTACATCAATATTGATGAAAGTTATGACTATAACCTTTGCAGACAGTTCCTTATTCACCCACGTATTCTTCAGCAGGAGGAATACAAATTAACATTATGGTTTTCATATGATGCATCATTGTGCAAAGAGGCACCACAAAGTATATCCAGGTGCAACATTGATTTAGAAATGTTTAATTTAAGGATTTAGATTTTGTCATTCTTCCTTCCTTGGGCCTTCATCTCTTGATGGTATCATAGGAATGCCATCATGATATGTGGTGGTGTCTTGGACATTTTGAACCAGGTGGAGCACCCTCCCCCCACTCTCCTGGTCTGAACACAGCCAATTTTTTCAAGAGAAAAGGTAAAAGCAAGGAAGTAAGAAGGAGAGAGGGAAGAAGAATATTGGACCGGTATATTATTATTAATGTGAAGGCATGTGGTTTTGTGGCTGGGGTCTTTGGGTCTTGTAAGGTCTTGAGTTCAATTCCCAGTGATGAATTGTGTCCTTGAGCAAGATACTTTATTTCATGTTCCTCTAGTCCACTCAGCTGGCAAAAATGTGTAGTACTTGTGTTTCAAATGGCCAGCTTTGTCACCTTCTGGGTCACACTGAATCTCCCTGATAACTATGTTAAGAGTGCATGTGTCTGTGGAGTGCTCAGCCACTTGCACATTAATTTCACAAGCAGGCTGTTCCATTGATCGGATCAACTGGAACCCTCGAGGTCGTAAGCGACGGAGTGCTATGTATGTCACTATTGATTCTGAAAGGATGAAAGACAATTTGAACACAGAGTGCTGGTGCAATGCAAAAAACATCCATGCCAGTGCTGCACAAAAGCGCCCAGTGCTATCTGTAAAGTGGTTGGTGTTGGGAAGGGCATCAAGCCATAGAAACCACGCCTAAACAGGCATGGAACCTGAACAGCCCTTCAGATGGTCAGCCCCTGTCAAACTGTCTAACCCATGCCAGCGTGGAAAAAGGGTGTTAAATGATGATGGTGATGGTGATAATGATGAGTACAGAGATCCAAAAAGGAATACAGCATGATATTCTAATACTTTAACAGCTTTATCAATTTGCTACTTTAAAAGAATGTATATACCAACCTGTGTATAAATGTTCTAAAAGAGCTTTGAATGCTTGCGGGTAAATCTGTGAATACAGTAAGGTGCAAAACATTTGTAAGCATAAAAACCAATATGTTTGTGTGATTGTGTATAGTTAATATGAGTGGCTTACCTGCTGGCTGTATGTACCTTTTAATTTTACTTACTTCAGTGATTTGACTGTGGTCATGTTGGGGCACCACTTTGAAAGGTATTAGTCAAATAAATTGACCTCAAGACTTTTTTTTTAAAGCTTAGTACTTATTCTATTGGTCTCTTTTGCTGAACTGTTAAGTTACGGGAGTGTAAACACACCAACATCAGTTGTCAAGCGGTGGTAGGGGACAAACACACACACACACACACACACGACAAGCTTCTTTCAGTTTTTTACTCACAAGGCTTCGGCCAGTACAAGGCTATAGTAGAAGACATTGGCCCAAGGTGCCATACAGTAGGACTGAACCTGAAACGATGTGGTTGGGAAGTAAGCTTCTTACAACACAGACACACCAGGGCGACAATACATGATTTTTCATGGGGCCTCCTAGACAAGTAGGTCATTGTAGCAGAAAACAGTACATCAAAACTCTGAGTTGTTGTCTAGCTATACAATAGCCTTGATCAAGCAGAATTTTAGTACACTTAATCTATCACCTAATTTTATACCATCTTATTACGACTTGGGTGCCTTTAGTGAAGGAGTCTACTCTGTCGCAAGTATTCAGGATAGTCTCTGTTTTGAAGATACCATTCCCTTCCTCCCAACCATGCCCTGTAAAGGATCACGGGCACTGTCTTCTCTCCTGGCAAAAAAGATAAATAAGTATTCTGGCCCATGACATCTTACCTTTTTCCAATATGCAAAGTAGTGAGCTGGCAGAAATGCTTAGCAGTATTTTATCTGCCATTACGTTCTGAGTTCAAATTCCACCTAGGTCGACTTTGCCTTTCATCCTTTCTGGGTCGATAAATTAAGTACCAGTTACGCACTGGGGGTCGATGTAAACGACTTAATCCCTTTGTCTGTCCTTGTTTGTCCCCTCTATGTTTAACCCCTTGTGGGCAGTAAAGAAATAAGAAATGTTAGCATGCCAGGCGAAATGCTTAGTGGTATTTTGTCTGTCTTTGCATTCTGAGGTCGACATTACCTTTCGTCCTTTTGGGATTGATAAATTAAGTACCAGTTGCATACTGGTGTCGATCTAATTGACTGGCCCCCTTCCCAAATATTTTGGGCCTTGCGCCTAGAGTAGAAAAGAATATGCAAGGAACTCCTTGGGAGCCATACTAACCAACATGTCCACTGTCCATTCCTAAGGTGACAGGATGCAATGTGAGCAAGATTTAGCTGCTGTTTTTAGTGAGTTAACTGACCATTTAAAGGTTCCATTGTTGACTTGAAATATCAAATTGTGAATGTATGTTTTGATGTGCTGTTCTTATGGGTATGTGCATATTTATGTCTTTGTGTTGTGTTGATCTAACTGACCATCCTGTCTTATATTCAGACTCAATATTATGTAGGACTACATTTTCCACTAGTGTCCTTTTCTTAAAGACATTATCCAATGTGTCCTTCCTTTTGTAAAACAGTAAGGTGCAATTTGAGGGAGACTTGGCTGTTATTTTTAGCAAACAGAATGACCACATAGAGCCTCCAGCATTTATTGCAGATACTGATTTCAATTTCTGGCACAAGGCCAGCAATTATGGAGGAGAGATTAAGTCAGTTAGATTAACACCAGTGTTCAACTGGTACTTATTTTATCGACCTCAAAAGGACGAAAAGCAAAGTCGACCTTGGTGGAATTTGAACTCAGAATGTAAAAATATTCTACCCAACATGCTAACAATTCTGCCAACTCACAGCCCTTGTTAACTCCAGATATTGAGCTGTGCATATATATATGGTCTGACGTGTGGTTTATACAAGTGTGTTTATAAGAATGGTTTATATATTTAAGTGAAGGTGCATGGCTCAATGGTTAGAGCGTCAGGCTCACAATCATGAGGTAGTGAGTTTGATTCCCAGACTGAGCTGTGTGTTGCATTCTTGACCAAGACACTTTATTTCACGTTGCTCCAGTTCACTCAGCTGTAGAAATGAGTTGCAATGTCACAGGTGCCAGGCTGTATCGGCCTTTGCCTTTCCCTTGGATAACATCAGTGGTGTGGAGAGGGAAGGCTGGTATGCATGGCCGACTGCTGGCCTTCCACAAACAACCTTGCCCGGACTTGTGCCTCAGAAGGGAACTTTCTAGGTGCAGTCCCAGTGTCACTCACAAACCATAGGGAGTCTTTACCCTTTTACCGTATATTTAAGTGACTGTGTTGTTGATGAAGACAAGAAAGAAATTATTTGACTAAATTGATCCTGGAAAGAAGTATAATAAAGTCAGAACTAGTGATTAGAACTCAGAACATAAATTTTCTGTGGAATAAATATGGTCAAGCATTTTGACTGAGTACTCTAATGATTCTGCCAAACAATCACATTATACAACAATAATAACAATAATAATAATCCTTTCTACTAGACACACAAGGCCTGAAATTTTGGAAGAGAAGTGGTGATGGTGGGTGGGGGTCTAGTAATTTGCATCGATGCCAGTACTCAACTGGTACTTATATTGAAATCGAATTAAATTCAATGACTGGCACCCATGCCAACGTTGTCTCCTTCACTGGAAACGAAACTCGGCCTGCGAAGACCTATTGGGGCAACTTGTGCCAGATGGCATGTGTAAAGACATTCGAGCGAGATCGTTGCCAGTGCCGCCGAACTGGCTCCTGTGCAGGTGGCACGTAAAATACACCATTTTGAGCATGGCTGTTGCCAGTACCGCCTG
The DNA here is from genome assembly GCF_001194135.2 of Octopus bimaculoides. Classification (NCBI taxonomy): domain Eukaryota; kingdom Metazoa; phylum Mollusca; class Cephalopoda; order Octopoda; family Octopodidae; genus Octopus; species Octopus bimaculoides. The sequence goes on from NC_068985.1 coordinate 119,188,368, forward strand.
ACAGGCCTTCGTGCTGGTGGCACGTAAAAGCACCCACTACACTCTCGGAGTAGTTAGCATTAGGAAGGGCATCCAGCTGTAGAAACTCTGCCAGATCAGATTGGAGCCTGGTGTAGCCATCTGGTTTCACCAGTCCTCAGTCAAATCGTCCAACCCATGCTAGCATGGAAAGCAGACGTTAAACGACGATGATGATGATGATGATCCTGAAAGGATGATAAACAAAGTCAGCATTGATGGGATTTGAGCTCAGAACATAAAGATAGATAAACTAGTGAGCATCCACATCCAACCTTGAATTACCTAGGCACACAAAAAGAAGGGTCTTCTCCCACCAGCGCTTAATTGGTGCTTATTTTATCAATACTGAAAAGATGAAAAGCAAAATAGACCTATGCAGGATTTGAACTCAGAACAAAGCTGGAAGAAATGTCATTAAGCATTTTGTCTGGCATGCTAATGATTCGGCCAGTTCACTGCAATAATAATGATAATAATAATATTTTCTACTATAGACACAAGGCCTGAAATTTGTGGGAAGGAGTATAGTCGATTACATTGACCCTAGTAATTGACTGGTACTTAATTTTATCCGAAAGGATGAAAGGCAAAGTCAACCCCGATGGCATTTGAAGTCGGAATGTACAGCCAGAAGAAATGCCAATATGCATTTTGTCTGGCATGCTAGTGATTCTGTCATTTCACCACATTCCAATAACCAATAATAATACCAATGGTTAATGGTTTCTGATTTAGGCACAAGGTTAGCAATTTTAAAGGGACCAGGTGAGAGACTTTTGTCTCCACCTCAATACTTGACTGGCACTTTATTTATCAACTCCAAAAGATGAAGGTAAAGCTGACCTCCACAGAATTAACTCCTACCATCACCACCTCAGTTGAGTGCAATGGAGCAATGTGAAATGACATGCCTTGCTGAAAGATAAAATTCACTGTTCAGTCCAGGAATCAAACCTGTGACAAAATAATGTGAGCCCATTACCTTAAACACTTGACCATATACCTTTACAAGTAGAATACTGAGGTTGATATACATATCCAGTTAGTTCACCATCATCAATTCATCGCAGCGAATGTTCACCATCATCAATTCACCATTTTTTTCAATAAAATAGTTTTTAATTATTAATGGTGAGATACTACAAATATATTTTCTTGGTAAACTTTTCTCCTGGTGAACTTTTCTCATGGTGAATTGATGGCGGTGAACTTATCTGTAACCATTGATATAATCAAATATCTTCTGTTCCCAAATTTGAAGCCTGTGTCTATGTTAAAAATCATTATAACTGTCTATGAATTGCATAATTAATTCATAAAATTCTTCACTAAACTCTCATCTTTGCATTTTTAAAGTAACCAAAAGAGCTTACGAGTTGGTGATTCAGATTTACATCAGATTTTTTCTTCCATTTTGTATTGAAAAGTTCAGCAAAGTAAGAGCAACGACTTGATAGAACAGCCCTGTGCGCTGAGAAACGGACCCCATGCACATAAAATATGATGTCAGAAAATGTAATGTCTTCTTGTAACCTAAAAATATAGAGAAGGAGAATGAAGTTAGACAATATTGAAAAAGAGTGGGTTGCGAGAAATTTGGCTGCTATTTTTCTAGCCCATCAATGTAAAAGTTCCACCATTGGTTTGAAGACTGTTTCTTCAGATATGCTTATCCACAATTTCTGACAACGTTTCTCAGTTTTTTTTTTGTTTTTTTTTTAACCTTCAAAAATGTAATTCCATGTATAACATGCAGTATTTCACAACTGCTAAATGAATAAATAATCAACTATAATCCAATATATTCATCATCATCAAAGTTTTCAACATCCACATTTTCATGCTTGCATGAGTCAGATGAACTTTATTGAGGTGGTTTGTTTCTATCACCAACACCTCACCTGTTTCCAAGCAAGATATTTCCCCATGGCCAAACACGTTTCTGCAGGATACTACAAATGACACTACTTGTATAACAGTGACATTCATATACACCTATTACATGTTGTCACACACACAACACACAACTAGCCAAATGAATAAACCCTGAAGAAGCTGTACTGAAAATCATAGCACTGATGTCAGTAATCTGTGCAGTGGAAACACGTGTAGGTCACAAAGATCATAAAAATAAGCTGTATAAAATTGTAAAGAGCAAATACATTTTGAGGATGAATGAGTCTCCATATTCTTTATTGCTATAATTATTGATAATATATACTCCAGACAATATTACCAATCCAGTGAAGCAAACACAGAATTACCCATCAGAGGAATTTACAGAGTGACTGATAACTAATAGTAATCATAGACATAAAATACTGATTGATTTGGTTAGTCGTAACCTGGGACTTAACTGAGAACCACCACGGTATTTTCCCAGATAATATATCCCTATAAACTCACACACACACACACACACACACACACATATACACACATACATATATACAACAGGGCTCTTTTAGTTTCTGTCCACCACCAAATCCTCTCACAAGATTTTGGTTGGCCTGGGACTATAGTACAACATACTTGTCCAAGGTATGGATGCTTTTTATGTGACATCAGCACCCATGAACCTGCAAGATTAGGATTGCTCTGCTGAAGAGGGATGAGGAGACATGCCTGTATGCAAGAACAACCATGATTTTACATATCAATAACTTAAAATAAATGAAAGATTCCAATGAAATACCTTTGCAAGTATTCATCAAATATATTTCTCTGCAGAATTTTAGCTGTAATAACTTTGAAAGACTTCAGTAGATTCCGAATCTCATTGTTTAAGGCACCATAAAGGCATCTCTCCCCATCAAAGGTATTTCTCTCACATTTAGCACCTGTACAAATAGATAATTTAACAAAGACAAACATAAACAAAAGTTATAGACTATTTGCTTTGCTTCTACATCAGCTCAGATGTTCAAAGTTTCTTTCTACCTTTAGCACACTGTAGGTGCATCAGCTCACCATAAGAGTTTTCTCCCCTGTAGTAACAAGGCAGTAGCAGGGAAAACAATTCTAGAGAAAATAGTGTACTAATGGTTAATGGTAACAATAGCCACAGGCTACATGTTCACAAAATACAACAGATAGATACACTTGTGTTAACTCTCAATATGTCGATTGCCAAAAAGTTGAATATTTCACCCACAAAGTGTTCAATTGATTGGTATATACAATTCACATCATGTTTCTCATTTATTAGTCCAATTTTTGCCTGTAACTAATGTCAAAATAGTCTTAGTCACTTAGACATACCTTTTATTCTTTTACTGGTTTACATGGGTAGTAAGTGTAAAGGATTTAAATGTAGGTAGCACAAGTAATGGTTTTATTTGTGAGTGGCAAAAGCAAAGGGTTTATCTGTGGGTGACAAAAATAATGAGTTTATCAGTAGGCAGGGTGGTAAAAGTAACAGGTTTATCTGTGGGTATCAATAATAATGAATTTATCTGTAGGTAGCAAAAGCAAGGATTTATCATAGGGTAGCAAATGTAATAGATTTATTTATGGGCAGCTGACGTAGTTTTTATATATAACTTATAGTCCTTTCAGCCAATTGTTCTCTATGAGATTGATAAAATAGTATCAGGTGAAGCACTCCAGTTCATACATATAAAAAAAAATCAACAAATTCCAGCATGAACATAGTCATAAAACTGAAACCAGTAAAATGAAGGAAGAATAAAGTGTTTTCTATAACTCTGTATAATTGTAACTGAACACAGACCATTTGATGGATCAATGTTAAGATGCTTGGAGAAGGAGATTGAATGGCTTAGAATAGAGTTTCTCATAGGCACGTGGAGATTGAAAAGGAATTCAACAAATATAAGAACTTAAAATATAATGAGAATGTAGGGCCTTTGCTGAGAATGCTGACTATGCATCTGTATGCATGTGTATGTGCAGGCTTGGGCAAGATTCTTGAGAAAGACTCAACTGAATGCAAGTTGCCCCTTTCCATGCCACTAATTTTTTATCTAAGGGAAGGTTGTCTACTTGGGTTGATACCTCTTGGCAATGGTGTTGTCACATGTGTTGCTGTCATGGCACAAAAAAGCCATCTTACCTAACTCTCTAACAATTTTGTCAATCTAATGCTCTGGATTGCTGCTTTTTTATAAACCCTGAAAAGGCAATGTTAACCCTTTGTCTGTCCTGTGTATCACATGTGGTACACAGGACATATTTCTCTGATGTTCATGCATCATATATGATACACATTCAAAATTCTTTTCAGCCACAGGAGTAACCTGGGTCTTAAGAAAGGAGTGCTTTATATCACTCAGAACCTATGATACAAGAGCCAACAAAATGTGTGAAAACAAGCATGAACAGTTAGGAAAAACTTATGAAAATATTTTGGACAGGCAATGGGTTAACTTTGGTGTGATATTAATCCTTTAGCATCCAAATCACTCATTCAATTGTAATATTTATTTATTTAGATGGTTTTGAATAAATCATGCATTACCTCATAGTTACAAGATTTCAATGATGTTATTGTTAATTTTTATAAAGACATTGTAAAATAGGTATGACAGGCTGGATATGGCCAATTTCAACAGAAAACAAGTAGAAATATTTGAACCAGATATGACTGGTTTAAACGCTAAAAGGTGAACACAATGCAGACAGTCACAGTAAATACCATGTGGTATCATAGTCAACACTTTATTAACTCTTTAATACACCACTACATAAGAAGAATGATAAGGAATAGGAGCAATGAAAATGACCTCATTTCATGGTCCAGTGAAAGAAGTATAAAAACATTATAACTAAATTCAGTAGATGCAAAGAAATAGTTTAAAAGCACTACTGATTTTAGTTTCTATCTGTTAGTAAAGGCAAACAAAGAGAAAAGAAAAGAAAAAGTGTATTACCTCGAGTCAAAAGAAAATATACAACATCAATATGACCACATAGGCAGGCATAATATCTGAAAGGAAAAAAATATTTTATAATACTAATATATACAAAGAAAATGCAGATGCAAAGATAGATAGCTAGAGATGTAGAAATCCTCTCCTTCTATGTCATATACGCTAGTTATATCTATTTATCATTCACTCTACCCTGAATTGTGGTACAATATGGACAGATTTTTGAATACCGATTAACTTTTATGTAGATATAACAATTCAAAGGATAAGCATATTACAATGGATAATACTAGGTGGACTTTTCCTTTTTTCTTTGTGATGTAATCTTGGGACTGAATATGTTTGCGACTGAAGATAGCTTTAAACCATCCTTTCTGTCAATTATATACTCATATAACGATGCAATGACTGTTTGTGTATAAAGCTTGAAACACGTGTACCGCGGAATCCTTTGTGTCTTGTTTTCATTTTACGTTTTTATGTTTTAATATATGTAGAAATATAGATAGGTAGGTAGACAAGTCCCTTTAGCATGTAAGTCAGATATGTTATTTTGACAAATATATATATATAAGACCTGTTGAGGCAAGTGAAATCAAAATCGCTGACATGGCTGATGACAGTACCGCCTGATTGGCACTCATGCCAGTGGAACGTTAAAAGCACCATCTGACCATGATTGTTGCCAGGATCACCTTACTGGCACATGTGCTAGTGGCACGTGAAAAACAACATTCGAGCATGGTCGTTGCCAGTACCGCCCGACTGGCTCCCGTGCAGGTGGCACGTAAAAAACACCTTTTGAGCATGGTCGTTGCCAGTACTGCCTGACTGGCCCTAGTGCCGGTGGTATGTAAAAGCACCCACTAGACTCTCGGAGTGGTTGACATTAGGAAGGGCATCCAGCTGTAGAAACTTTGCCAGATCAGAATGGAGCCTGGTGCAACCTTCTGGCTCGCCAGTCTTCAGTCAAACCGTCCAACCCATGCCAGCATGGAAAGCAGGTGTTAAATGATGATGATGATAATATATTAGAGTAAAAATCAAAAACCAAGGCAGAATGAGTATCTCAAGTCATTTAGAATAATTTAATTAGGGTAAGGTGAATTTGAAGTCTTACAACCATTTCTGGGATTACCCAAGTGGTAGGTTAACATGTCCACACACTGGGTATTCTGTCATCAGAGACAAGGTATGAATATTTTAGACTGGGAAAATTTACAGTTTACGATGAAGGAATAAAATTCACAGTTTATAAGGAATAAAACAGAATAAAGGAATAAATAGAAGAATAAAGAGTAAAGGTAGTTAGAAGAATATAGGCAGGAGAATAATGTTCACAACTCATCTTTTTCCACTCTTATATAATATATACCTGCTAAAACGAAACGCTAATACAGAACCCTCATTTTATCAATATAAAACCTATATCAAATATTCATATACCTTCCCCTCTTTCTCAACATATTTTTTTAGATAATTTTTGGACCTTTACTCAATATACACATATATATACATTATTTGTAAATAATCTATTTTTTCTTTCACAATATGTACTTAGATACACCCCTCTCTCACCTATTCTAAATATTAGTATTATTATTATTATCATTAACTATTGTCAATCTGTATGATACTTTTTACTTTTATTTTTGATATATGCAAACACCTTTTAATACTTTTCGGTGACTATTTTGCCCTTATATATCTTTTCCCCCTCTTTTCTTCTTATTCGTAACCTATTCCAGTTGTATAATGTGTATATATATTTTTTAAAAACTACTTCTCTTAACTATCCCAATTTTTATTTCTTAAATTTTAAAAATTATTTTGGGTTTCTTACAAATCTACCTATATTAATCAAAATCTTACAGATGATGTGCTTATGCTTACAGTAATTCTAGGTGCACAACAATCACTTCCACAAAATGTACACACTCTCATAGATATAGTTTATTTATCATTGGTTATACACATAAATAGATTTATAGTACTTCCACCTTTTTTTTCCTCTTTATTATTTATTATTATTAATATTATTTTTATTTATGTCATAATTATTATTACTGCTTTTAACGTTTTATTTTTCAACTTTATATTAACACCGGTTAATATAATTAATATATTATATTAATAGGCACAGGAGTGGCTGTGTGGTAAGTAGTTTGCTTACCAACCACATGGTTCTGGGTTCAGTCCCACTGCGTGGCACCTTGGGCAAGTGTCTTCTACTATAGCCTCGGGCCAACCAAAGCCTTGTGAGTGGATTTGGTAGACGGAAACTGAAAGAAGCCCGTCGTATATATGTATATATATATGTATGTGTGTATATGTTTGTGTGTCTGTGTTTGTCACCCCAATTTCACTTGACAACCGAGGCTGGTGTGTTTACGTCCCCATAACTTAGCGGTTTGGCAAAAAGAGACCGATAGAATAAGTACTAGGCTTACAAAGATTTGCTCGACTAAAAGGTGGTGCCCCCGCACTGCCGCAGTCAAATGACTGAAACAAGTAAAAGAGTAAAGAGAGAGAGTATACATTATATTCTATATTTTACTTATAAAGTTTATACATATACTTATATGTCATATATTACACATATTATTATACACAGGTATATGGGGGTGTACATATGTGTGTATATATCTGCATATGTACACATGTAAATATACATATGTGCACATATCTTTTTACCTTATTTCGTAGATTTGTTCCTTTCAAATGCATCAGTATACAACATATATATATACATACTTTGAAATAATATGCTTCTCTTATATAGATTTATATATATGAATTACTTCTCGTATCTTTATTATACTTATTTTTTCGCACCTATCACTCCAAGATAATAAAAATATTTTTCTTACATCTGCTTTCACCATAACGTTATGAAAGTTAGAAAATTCATCATCATCGTTTAACGTCCGCTTTCCATGCTAGCATGGGTTGGACAAAATTATTTATAAAACTATCTCTACGGTTTTCTACCTCTTTTATCCATAACTAGATTCTCAATTCATATTGTAATTTTTTTAATATCTAACATAGTTAACACTAAAATATAGAAACGTGAAATTCTCCGAAAAATCTTTCTTACAAATATATCTTAGTTCGTCTCCCCTACATTGTGATCTTATTCAACCTCTCCAAAAAAAAAAAAAACTCATTTATCACCATACGTGGGTTTTTTTTTTTTTCAATAATTTTAACCACAGCAAGTATTTTCTTTCTCGATTCTATCATATTAACAACTATTCTTCTTTTTTTATTCCTTCCTCTTAGACTCATTTCACACAAATATAATGCTTTTTAACTAATAATAAATCTTTTTTCCCCATTGTATTAACCTAATAATTACTCCCTCACAACTCCAAATCTTCTTTTCATTTGAATTTCAAGTAACTTATATAAAATTATATCAATTATTCGAATTTCTTACTCATGGAATTTTTTTTAAACAATTTCTTTTTAATATACACCATAATTTATTTTCATTATATGCTACTCATAACTGTCAAATTATATATAAGCGTCCCATTGGATGCTTATTTATATATATTTATCTATACATATAAATCTGACATGGGCAATTCTTTCTTGTCTTGGAATTCATGGTGAAACGACTGGGTGGAATTGCGCAAAAAATTACACAGATGTGTAGAATGATCCAGTGGTGATGCTGGGCTTTGTATTGTTTCATAGCTCCCATGGTTACCGAGATAATCTTCTATAATAATACTCTTGTGTTTATGAATGAGAAAGGAAGGGGGTGATGTCATATTTTTTTCATAGCTCCCATGGTTACCGAGATAATCTACTATAACAATACTCTTGTGTTTATGAATGAGAAAGGAAGGGGCGATAGATGATTAAGGAAGGAAGGGGTGATGTCAGACTTGGTAGTGGGATGATGAAAATTGTACGCTGACAAATTTAATATGAAGAATCTTTATTAGAAATCGAACTTTACAAAGTAAAGGATGAAATAGAACTCAACTTTTTCTCATATATATATAGATATATATATATATATA
>NC_068985.1:119198308-119207940 GCF_001194135.2 Octopus bimaculoides
TATATATATATATATATATGCATGTCATTTACAAAGATCATGAGAGTATTCACTGTCCCAAAAATAGCACAATATACTGGTAACCTTGATTAGGTGTTTGAACATAACCTAGTTCAACTGCACAGGTAGTTCAAGCAGCTGACAGTATGAACAGCAGAGCAATAGACCAGCTATCCTGAAGTCCCTGAGCTGTAGCTGTCAATAAGATCACTGAAATCAGGGTTTAATGAATACAATAGGAAGATGTGAGGTGTAAGGAAGGAACAGAGGGAGGGGGAGACAAGTTGCACATTAAGAATCTCAACTGACTTCAGTTCTTAACTGATTTACATCAATGTTAAAGGGGGGAGGAATTGACGCCACTGCTGTCACAGTCATAGTTGTCATCATTGAGTGCCTATTTTTGATGCTGGCATGGAATGGAGATGGTTTGACAGGATCCAGCAAGCTGCATCAAGCTTCCATGTCAGCTTTGGCATGGTTTCTATACCTGGATGTTCTTCCTATATGTATGTGTATATGTGTTCGTGTGAGTATATACAGAGAAAAGAAGTGTACTCTCATGCAGGAAAGAATATCGAATTTGTTTATGCCCAAGGTGCCATACAATATGAATGAACCTGAAAGCATGTGGTTGCCACACCTACACCTATTGTTATTTTCACAGTGTTAAGTGTCAAAGTATTTCTTTCTAATATTGTTAGAAATGACAGTGTTGGTCATTAGTGGTCAAATATTACTCTTTACTCTTTTATTTGTTTCAGTCATTTGACTGCGGCCATGCTTGAGCACAGCCTTTAGTCAAGCAAATCGACCCCAGGACTTATTCTTTGTAAGCCTAGTACTTATTCTATCAGTCTCTTTTACCGAACCACTAAGTTACGGAGACCTAAACACACCACCATCGGTTGTCGAACAATGTTGGCGGGGACACAGAACACACAAACATATATATATACATATATACAACGGGCTTCTTTCAGTTTCCGTCTACCAAATCCAGTCACAAGGCTTTGGTCGGCCCGAGGCTATAGTAGAAGATACTTGCCCAAGGTGCCACGCAGTGGGAATGAACCCGGAACCATGTGGTTGGTAAGCAAGCTACTTACCACACAGCCACTCCTGCGCCTATTGGGCACTTATAATTATAACTGAAATTGATGGGGAGTGAGGAAGAGGCAACTTATTTCTTTTTGGCTTTGTTTTACCACACTTATATTCCTTTTCTCTTTATTGTTATGCTGTGCTACTGTGTTCTTGGGCAAGACACTTTATTTCATGTTGCTCCAGTTCACTCAGCCATAGAAACGAGTTGCAACGTCACTGGTGCGAAGCTGTATAGGCCTTTTCGTTTCCCATGGGTATAACATGGGTGGCATGGAGAGGGGGAGGATGGTATGCATGGGCAACTGCTGGCCTTCCATAAACAACCTTGCCCAGACTCATTCCTTGGAGGGGAACTTTCTAGGTGCAATTCCATGGTCATTCACAATCAAAGGAGGTCTTTTCCCTAATCTTAACCCTTTTGATACTACTCCTTGCTCTGTGTTAGAAACCTTTCGCTTTCAAGAGTTCTGAATTAAAATCTTCCATCAGAACTTAGTGTAAATTTATGATCCAAAAATCAATTAATAATGACAAGGTTATTTTATTAGATTCTTCATTATATTTAAAATTAATTGAAGTAAAGACAGAGTATCTCAACAGGAATATGGTAACAAAATGGTTAATGACTTTACATAGATTCAGGCATGGCTGATGGGTGTAGGCATAGCTGTGTAGTAAGAAGTTTGCTTCTCAAGCACATGTTTTCAGGTTCAGTTCCACTTTGTGGCACATGCCTTCTGCTATAACTCTAAACTTTGTGAGTTTGATTTGATAGATGAAAACTAAAAGAAGCTTGTCATGTGTGTGTGTGTGTGACAGAACCTTCTAGAACTAAAAACCATTGATTAAAGATTATCTTAGCCTAGTAAGATTATCCATGAAGTCAATCAAGCAATATATGTAATCGTCATAAACTACAAACCTTTTATCATGTTTCACCTTAACACAGTATAATGAGAACCCAAGGTGTGTGTGTACGTGCTTGGGCACATGTACGTGCATGCATGTGTGTGTTACTGTCTCCTTCTCTTGACATCATGTGATAAATGTAAGTCGCCCTGTCATACAAGCAGTGTCCTTCATTTCTACGAAAACATGTCCAATCATGAGGAAATTTTACCCTACTTGGAAACAAGTGAGGGTTGGTGACAGGAAGAGCATCTGGCCATAGAAAATCTGATGTCATTTTGGTATATGTCACTCCTTACTGATGTCCATGAGTGACAAGACTTTGGAGCTAACCCTTCCTCCTAATTAATGTCTTTGTGGGAATATATCTGGGTTAGCTGCTACTTGAGTAAGAATACCTTCCCTTCAGCTTTAGACTGTTTAATTGTTTACTATCAGGTCATCCCATAAGTTCTGTCCGATTTTGCCTTTATTAAAATTGAATGAAATTTAATAGTATTTTAGAATGTCTAATGAAATTTAAAATTATTTTTAACCATTTGTATACATTTAAACTAATTAGATATTATTTTACAGAATAATAGAATTAAAATTTCTTTGATTAAAACCCTTTCTAACATGGAAGTATCCAAAGAGCATTTGAGGCACATAATGCTTTATGAGTACAAAAAAGGAAACTCTGCAGCCAAAGTGACTCGAAACATACACTCAGTTTATGCAAAAGAATGCTTGAATGAAAGAACTTGCAGAAGATGGTTTGCAAAATTCAGAAGTGGAGATTTCAGCCTTGATGATGAAGATCGAACAGGACGTCCAGTTGAGTTTGATGATAAGCTCCTTGAGGCATTACTTGAAGAAACTCCTGCATTATCAGTTGAAGAATTGGCAATAAATCTTAGTTCAAACCATACAACTGTTCGTCGTCATCTTCAACAACTTGGAAAGGTTCCTAAACTTGGAAAATGGGTGCCTCATGAATTGTCCAAAAGCAACCACAAATCTCAAGTTGACATCTGCTCTTCTCTCCATTCTCGCAAACTCATTCCACCCTTTTTCAATAGACTTGTGACTGGTGATGAAAAATGGATCTTCTATCAAAATGTTAAACATTGTAAACAGTGTCTTGGTAAAAGGGAAGAAGCTCAACCACAACTGAGAAGGGAACTTCATGGGGAAAAGGTTCTTCTCTCTATCTGGTGAGATTGCAAAGGAGTAATTCCCTTTGAATTGTTACCACCTAATGCAACAATCAACGCTCAAGTCTACTGTCAGCAATTAGAGTGTTCCAATCAAGCTTTGAAGAAAGAAAGACCTGCTTTAGTGAATCGAAAAGGAGTAATGTTTCATCAGGACAATGCGCGACCCTACACTGCAAAGATCACATCACAGAAGATCGAAGATCTTGGTTGGGAAAAAATTCTTCATCCACCTTATTCTCTTTACCTTGCTCCTTCAGACTACCATTTGTTTCATAGTTTACAGAATCATTTGGGGACATAACTTTCGCAAACCAGGAGGATGTTGAAACTGACATTTCAGAGTTCTTCACTTTGAAACCAAAAGAGTCTTACATTAATGAGATTTAAAAGCTTGTAAATAGGTGGAAGGAAGTCTTAGATAATCAGGGAAAGTATATTGATGATTAAATTTCAATTGAATATAACATTTGATCACTTGTTTTCTTTATTCAAAATTCAGACAGAACTTATGGGATGACTTGATACATTATCCAGTCTTTGACTAGCCTTAGCATCACAGTTGATATTTCATAGTCTATTTAAATCTTTTCAGTCTATTTGATTGTTTTACTCTGTGCTTCTCCATTAAGTATCTTAACCTAATTACATTTTTTTGTTTGACATCCTAAGCCTCTCCAACTAAATGTATTTATAACCATATTTGTCTACATGCAATCCTATTACACTGTTTGAAAGTTATTATGTAATGTCTGGTGTGGATTTTTGTTTACTATTGCATGAATTTGCATAATCATAGTATGTATGCAGGGTGTGTCAGGTTTTTGAGGACACCTCTTTTAAGAGCTCTAACGTTCTTATAACTTTTCTCTTTTTAAACTTTACTTTTCAGACATACAAAATCAGTCACCTGGCTGACTCAGCAAATGAAAAAGCACATTTTAATCATTGCCTTAAAAGTGCAGCATAGTGATACAGAGATAGCTTGCTTGATACAGAGATAGCTTGTTTCCTGAAAGTTGCTTGATCCGTTGGTGTCAGAGTTTGAAAGGAACTGGAAGGGATCCAATATCAGCAGCTAACTACAAAATGCATGCATGGGGTCCTAATACCATCAGAACATTTAACTTTGTACAAAAAGTCCAAGAAATAATCAGTAAAATCTCCAGGAAGTTCAGTAAGAGGCACTGCAAAGGACCTCAAGGTTTCAGAATGCATGATCAGAAGCGTTATGCATGAGGACATCTGGTACAAGTCATATGTGATGTGAAAGGGAGGGGGGGGGTTCAGTTTATGTTGGATGTGACAAGAGAGAATTGTTTGATCTGTGCAAAGTGCTTGCCAAACAAATCAAAACACCAAGAACCTGGAATGCTTTGATTTTTCTCTGATTAAAAAAACTTTGATCAGGTCTAAAAGGTAAAACAAAGGAATGACAGATGGTTATGCAAAGATCTGAATGAGGTTCCAGTGATCATGCATACTAAGTTTCCAGCAACTGCGATGGTTCTGGGAGTTGTCAGCAACAAGGGAAATGTCATGCCTCCTCAATTTCTTTCACAGGGCTTAAAAGTCAATGCCGTTGTCTACACAAAGGAGTTGGAGAAAATTGTGAGGCACTAGATAGACAGACTACACAACAGAAGATCATATGTCTTCCAACAATACTCTGCGTCTGTCTCATAAGGCTAGAACTACCCAAGTGGATGTGTTCCAATTTCTATGATCATGTTCTCCCAGACACATGACTTCCTAGTTCATCATACCTCAATCCTCTGAACTATTACAAATGGGGCATAGTCAATAGAGAGGCCTATCAACATCCCCAAAACGCCATACAATCTCTCAAGTTCCCCATAACCAGTACTATGTCCAAAATTGATAAAAATCATTTGATTCAGGCATGTCAATGCTTTCAACCCCATATTGAAGCCGCCATTGATGCTAACAGCGGATTCCTTGAATAGGTGTAATAAAAGGATTCTCAAGATTATTTGTACCAATTCGTTTGCAAATTCAGCTTTTCTTTGATGAGCTATGCATCTCTTTTCTAAATTCATACAAATGACCTCAAAAATGTGATGCACCCTGTATATATTCTAGCATGTTAAATGATTTAGTTATCCTACCTGTTACTGAAATGAACACACGAATACATAATATAAGTATAACTTCATTTGTTTAATGTCTTTTTTTTGTTTTTGTTTTTTTTTTTACATGTTAACATAGGTTGGACAAAGACTTGTCTGGGGCTGAATATTATGGCTAGATGATTTTCCTGTCATGTGTGTGTGTGTGTGTATGACTGTAAAACAATACACTGAGTTGTGTCCCATTTCACAGAAAACAAAGATGTTAACCATTGCAAAAAGTTCCATTTAACTGAAAGTGCTTGAAGGTAATACACCTTCTCTTCGACTTATGACTGAATTTCATTAGTTGATCTGGTTGTATATTGGATTTATATTTTTCAACACTATTTTCGTTCAAATGCAGCTGATGCTTGAAAGCGACTGAGCGAGACAGTGGAAGGCAGTGGATGCCTGGGTCTGAAGAAGGCCTGCATTGTTAGATGCTGTTGCCATAGTTATTGTATGCATCGCTGCCTAACATTCAAAAACCGATTTGCAAGTCGCATAGGTCATAAGTCGAGGAGAAGGTGTACTCCAACATGACCATCTTTCATTGTCTGAAGCCAACAAATAAACAGAAATGTAGACCAGCACCAAAAATTAGGAAGTATCTGATATCATTAAAGACTTACAGAGGTGTGCTATCCCATTTATCATGGATATTAATCTCCACATCTTTTTCATCCACAAGATATCTATAAAAACACAAAACGACAATGATTTCTTTCATTGGTCACCAGGAATCAAGATGTTGGGAGCAATCAGTGAGAGATTTACATGGAGTAAAAAGATGAACACAACAAGAACAATAATAATGGTTTCAAATTTTAGCACAAGGCCAGAAATTTTAGGAAAGTGGGTAAGTCGATTACATCAACCCCTGTACTCAACTGGTACTTATTTTATCGACCCTGAAAGGAAGAAAAGCAAAGTTGACCTTGGTGGAAATTGAACTCGGAAAGTAAAGATGGATGAAATGCTGCTGAGCATTTTCCCCACCGATATGTTAATGATTCTGTCAGCTAGCCACTTCAATTATAATAATAATAATGGTTTCACATTTTGGCACAAGGCCAGTATTTTCGGGGAAAAGTCTAAGTCATTTACATGAACGCCCATATTTGAATGGTACAAGCAGAATTTGAACTTAGAACGTGAAGACATGAAATGCTGCTAGGCATTTCCCTCGGCATGCTAAAGATTCTACCAGCACACCGGATTAATAATAATAATAATCCTTTCTAGTAAAGGCACAAGGTCTGATATTGCGGGTAGGGAACTAGTCAATTATACTGACCCGAGTGTTTCACTGGTACTAAATTTATCGATCCCAAAAGAATGAAAGATAAAGTCAACCTTGGCAGAATTTGAGTTCAGAAGGCGGCGAGCTGGCAGAAACATGGCAAACAGAAACTGAGTGAAACCCCCAACATTTTCAGTGTGTGTGTGTGTGTGCGTGCATGTTTTTCAACATACTTTTGTGCTAGGGAAACAGAGTCATTTGATAAGATAGGTACTAAACAGAAATAACCATTAGATTGTGTTAAGTGGATGAGAAACAAATTATTTCTCCTTGGTTAGGGTGCTAGTTCTATTAGAAAATATTCCTTATTAATTTAGTCCCCATATTCAGTTTTATTAGTCCTTAAAGGTAATGCTTTTTTTGGTATTCTGCTCAACCAGCAAAACAACTTGCTAAAAATAGCAAGTAACACTACTGTGTTACAATGGTGAGAATGCTGAAGAGCAAGACTGAATAACTAAAACAATCATCCAGTCAATTGTATCTTTTAAATTTATTGTTTGATAGACTGATAGAGACTGCTTCCTCTCAAACAATGCTCTTTTTCCAGCCTAACAAGACAAGTACGGCTGTGAAGGTGTGTGACTTAGTGGTTAAGGTATTCAGTCCATGACTGTAAGTTAGTGAGTTCGATTCCCAGCAGTGCATTGTATCCTTGAGCAAGACACTTAACTTTTATGTTGCTCCAGTCCACTCAGCTGGCATAAATGAGTTGAACCAGTAATTCAAAGGGCCAGGCTTGTCACATTGTGTCATGCTGAATCTCCCTGTGAACTACATTAAGAATAGAAATGTCTAAAAACAAAAGTTTTACTATTTGTTTTTGCTTATGTTGTGACATATACGTATTAGTTTGAGAAACACTGAGGTGAATCAGAACTGAGCGGGACTAGTCAAACAGTTTCATTCTCGTCTGTGCATGCCCGCAATGAAATTAATCTAGTACATGCAGCACAACTTTATGCTGTCTTATTAACTTTTTGAAAACTCTTTCAGTGTTGGTGCGTTAATTGGATTACAGATTCAGTACATTAGTTTTGAACTGTATTTAAATTTAGTTTTAGTTTCGTTATTCTGTTAAACCAACAAATGCCGAGTCACACTCAAAACATTGACGAAGACAGATGAAAATACTGAGCAATGTGAAGAAGTGCAGATCACAAGTTCCTTAGCTGCTAGAGTTTATTTAGCAACGAATGCACAAATACCCTTTATGTGGCTTCATTTTCTCGACACGCTATTGCTGTTATACATAAATAATAAACAGTTAGATTGTGTCTTGCATTGTGTTTTACAATTTAATTTTTTTAAATTAATAAATGTAAAGTGAGTTTTGTAATTAATGAACGAAATGGCATTCTCTTGTAGCTTGGGTTAATGTTCTAATACTGATAAAAGAACAAGCTTTTCTGATTTGAACATGACAACAATACTTTTTTTGGAAACAACACGTGCGTGCGCGCTCGCACACACACACAGATAGGTAGATAGATAGATATGATTTGAATTCATACTTACTCGACAGTTTTCAAATCCCCAATTCTACAGCTTAAAAATAGTTGCTCAACATCCATGCTTAATAGACTAAATTGTGACTACAGATAACTGTATATTTTGATAAACAGGAGTACAAAAACAATGATAACTCAACTTTTGTTTAATAACTATCAATGTAGTCAAACACTTGAACCATTTAATAAATAATTTCGACGCTACCAAAATGTTAACTAAATACGGTAAATGTACTTATAAAAATTTACCCAAAATAGTATATCACCAGCAACAGTAAACTATATCACGTGAAGCAAATACAGAAAAACTAAAATTGCTAATCAATAAATTAGGATATATTTTCTTTAAAAGATGTGTTTTTAAAATAGTAGTTTACTGAACGTAATGTTTAAGTGAACATAAACGTTTTAATGAACGTAAATGTGTTGTTTCTTTGCAATATATTGATGTGCTACAATTAGATCTACTAAAATCATTACTTGTGCATAAAATACGAGAAACAAGACCAATAACAAACCCATTTCCGCAACGAGCAAGTTTGGAATGCATTTGCAAGCTTTTTGGGTGTAACTGCCGACAGTTAACAAACCAAACCGTAACGGATGGACTGATCTTTGAAATACTGAGGTGAAAAAATATTTCCTTTGAGATGAAGTATATCAAAAGTAAAGAGTAAATTAACAATATAGATATAAGTGTGTCGTATTAATAATGATTTGTGAAGGTAGTTAACAGATGGAAAATACAATTAGTTCTTTGGAATTATCAAATAAGTTATTTAGATTTTGATACCGTAAGAAATAAACGTGTGTATTAGTATATTATAGTTGTTTACAGTCGGTTATTTGACTAAACCCTTAAAAAGACTGAAGTTTATTCCGTACTGAATTGGAATAAAATTTAGCAATTACATATGGAAATATATATGTATATGTAAACACGTAAAAAATAACACAATGTGAAGATCAATTCTGGTTTCTTGTTCGTGTTCTATTGCAAAAACAATATACAGAAACAAAATATAGAAAGAGACAGAATCAATCGAGTTAGCAAGAGAAATGCAACAGGATGCGGCTGCTAAAAAAACACGAGCGAATAAACTGGTGTTTTGAAGCTAAAATATTAAGCGCTCGAAGTATCAAACCGTTTGTATATGACAATCTCCAATGTTTACTCTGGTCTCAATGTGCATTAAGGATTTCACACAGTCAACGAGAGTTATCTCCCTCCCCTATATCTGCGCAGTTTGGTGTCAACAAAAGTTTATTTAGAAACCATGTATTATTACGCAACTTCCAGTTTATACATTCCGATTGCGGCCAAGTAAATTCATAGGAAACTACTATATATATATATATATATTGTAATGGGAGAAATTGATTTGTCCGAGTGGGCAGTTGTGATGATAAAATTTTGTTGTCAAAACGACATGTTGCATGATGTGAAAGATGAATATATATATATATATATATA
>NC_068985.1:119207950-119213903 GCF_001194135.2 Octopus bimaculoides
ATAAACCATTTAAGAAACACACAACAACCGTTAGATTCACTTCAACATTTAAATTTAATTTGCCAAAATATTTTCGTCGCTTTGAGACCGAGACCTGTTCACTGACAAAATTCCGTGCTGCATCTGAGAAAGTAACAGTTAGTTCATGATATGTATGTATGTGTGTGTGTGTATGTATTTATGTATGTATGTGTACATATATGTGCGTATGCATATGTGTACATGCCTATACGCATGTATGCATGTATGTACTTGTGTATGTACGTGAGTATTTAGGTAAATGCGTAGACATGTCTCTGTGTGTGTACATGTGTATGTACATGTGAACGTATTTTTATGTACTGATATGTGTCTATAAGTTGTATATATGACTGTTACTTTGTTGAAGGTTGTATACACACACATATATACATATGGATATACATGTAACGATAAAGTTTTTAATTGATGTCGAGGGTCACCAATTTGTTGGTAATGCAGCTTCAGAAAGCAGCAATTCTTTTTTCACGGGGTCACCAGTTGTAATGGGAGAAATTGATTTGTCCGAGTGGGCAGTTGTGATGATAAAATTTTGTTGTCATAACGACATGTTGCATGATGTGAAAGATGAACAATATATAAAGTATTAAGGAAATATTTATTTACCGTTACGTTGAAAAATGCCATACCTCGACGGGCAGGTTATGATAAATCCAAAAACATGCGAAGTAAAGTTTGTGTTTGTGTCCTCTTCATTGTTTAGTAGTAATTACAGAGAGAGATGGAATGATGTTATAAGAGAACAGAATTAGAGCTAGTGAAAGCTGTAGGGTGTGGGACGTTGTCTCACAGGTGCTGGCAGTAAACTTCATTTTTTCCCTCTGGCCAAGGTTCTTGCTGGTCAGCCAGACTTCGTTCTCATTGAGTCGTCACCGACTAACTGATCTTTGCTTGGGGTTTTCTTGCTTTTATAACTATCTAGAAGTATAGACATATCATTGAGAACAATAGATTTAGTTGGTGGTCTTGTTATCTCTATTCTAGCTTTTGGTGAAGTAGAAGAGGTTAGAAAGGATCAAGTGGTGAAGACATTATTTCGGTCTAGCTAAAGGCATCTGGAAAATGTAAAACTGCTGTCAGAGAAAAACCATTGTTCCACCGTGGGAAAAGTTTTGTTGCAGTGTTAATTTGAATTTGGATATAGTGGATCGAATCCACTTCATGCATGCGAGATCCACTACATACATATATATAGACACGCGCATATACATACGTGTGTGTGTGTGTGTGTACGTTTGTCCCTCTCACCACCGTCTATATATGTGTGTGTATATATATATATGTATATGTATATGTGTGTGTATACAACCTTCAACAAACAGCCATGTATACAATTTGTACAGACACATATCAGTACATAAACATACGTTCACATTACCTTTCACCCGGTACAGTCGCTCACGCAGTGCTTTCTCTCCCTTGTGTGAAGCTTCCTATCTCGGACATGTGAGCATGTGTACAACAGCCAAACACCGCGTGAGCGACTGTGCCGGGTGAAAGGTAATGGTTCTTTTTGACTCGGCGTGTGTTGTGCTTAAAAACGCGTTTATATTCTTGAATGTGATAAAGTGTAGAATTAAATTATTATCTCGCTTCCTGCTTCAGGTTGCTGCCAGGATTAGAAAAATAGGTCGCACCCCTCCCCCAATTTGCTGATTTAGGCGGGATTTTTGAAAAACAAGGGGGAATTCGCGGCGATGTTCAGTGAACAAATTAAACACACTACCCAGCAGTGGCTAAAACGCGAACCGATCAAGTTCGCTGGAATTATGAAGCGCACAGTTCTATACGAGGATTTTTGTACTTTTTTTTCATAAACTAGGGTGATGGCTACTGACATTAAGCTTAAGGATTATATAATGTACAAGTATAAAGAAAGAAAGAAAAAAGGACTCATTATCTTGAATGTTATCGATAATATCGATTGGAAATAGGGGGTTCCGCAGTGCCTATACACGAGCCGCCACTGGTCCGAGGCTATAGTAGAAGACACTTGCCCAAGGTGCCACGCAGTAGGACTGAACCCTGAGCCATGTGGTCAGGAAGCAAGCTTATTACACCCCAGTCCCGCCTGTCGACAATATAGGTCTGCTAACATCGTCATAAAGTCATAAAATAAAAGGAAGGGAAGAATAACAGTAATTTCAATTACTGAACCAGCAGTTTAGCTTTATAATTCCAGGGCATGAAATATTTACATACTACGGAACTCACATAATTAACATAATTAAATCAATTAATAGTTTTTCATAAATAGCAATAATCAAAACATTAGTATAAAAACTACTCAGTTTAAAACGAGACAAAGAATTATTGCGTGAACTTGCTCCAACCGGAATTTCATAAAGAATTGTAACGACAAATATTCTTTTCTGTTCTAGTCACAAGGCCTGAAATTTTGGAGGAGGGGGGGGCAGTCGAATAGATCGACCCCCAGTACGTAATTGATACTTAATTTAGTGACCTCGGAAGGATGAAATGCAAAGTCGACCTTGGCGGAATTTGAACTCAGAACATAAAGACAGACAAAATACTGCTAAGCATTTCGCCCGGCGTGCTAACGTTTCTGATTTCTTTATTGCCCAGGGGACAAACAAGGCGTGCTAACGCTTCTGCCAGCTCTCCGCCTTTGTAAAGACAAATACTATGCTATTAATAACATTCCAATTAAATCATCATGGAACAGTGGTAGTAGTGGTGGTGTCGTTGTACAGAACAGCGAGCTCTGTTCAGTTTACTTTGAACACTTTTGACAAAATTTCGTATTTTAGAAGTTATTTCGTGTTAAAGTTGTTGTATTTGGGTAATTTCAACCAATCAACGATGTGTATTCAGTTGAAGAAAGCTACTGCTGTTAACGATAGTAATCGAAGAGGAACAACTTTCTACTAAACGTCACCACTCTGTTCTATTCGTATGTTATCCTTTCTTCCTTTCTAGTCAGCACCGTGCATTCCTTACTCTTTCCCTCTCTACTGGCAGACAGCCACCGCTACACTATCAACTACCAACCAACGAGCAAACTACTCACTGCCGCTACAATTACCATATTTTCTGGTATATAAGCCGCTATTTTTTACCTGGAGAATGTAGTGTGCGGTTTATAGAAAGGTGCGCCTAATATATTTACTTTTTTATAAGTTTCAGGGGGAAAATAATTTGTGTATGGAGATCGACTGTTTGTTAATCATTCGACCTCGTGTAATGGATGTACATGTCATTTTAGTAATTGACTGTGTTATTACTCCTAATATGTCTGTTATGCTATATGTACGATTGATTCTGTGTACATGTTTATTCTAGGAAACTCAAATGGAAAGTATTTTGAACGTTGTACAAATCTTGTACCACTAATTGTTTGGGATGAAAAAAAAAAGCAAGAGATGATTAGTAATTAAGTAAATCGACTACTAATACATGTAAAATGTTTTAAACATTTTCACAATTAGCCAAAAAAAAAACCATTGAAATGTTATCTTATAACCTTTTATGAGTACAATACACATCCGTTATACTTTAAGAATATGTTCCTGGGGAACACAAGATCGCAACTGAGTACATGTTAGACAAAAACTTTTAAGCTATCACTGTGCAAATACGAAATGTTAGCTGATTAACGGCACCACAAAACAACGGTAAAGAACAGGTTTTCATTTGTATCTATTATCATTGTTGTAATGGACTATGTAACAGCAGATTAACAAAAAATCTTGGATATGTAAGCATATGCCTCAAGGGATACTTCTCTCTCTGTTATATATTACATGAATATGGACGTAATGGATAACAGCTAGTTTTCGGCCGCACCTTTGAACCCTGTTGTGTCCACCACTCTGATTGGTTGGTATTGGCGTATTTTGTCTCCTGTTCTATTGCGCGCCAAGATGCAACCCAACCAATCACAGCCTTCAGATAAGGTCGCGTGAGACAATCTTTTCTAAACCCCAGTTTGAGCCCCACAGCATGGTATAAAAGCTAGCCTCTCACCGTCACAGTTGTCAGTCTTGGCTCTAGGCCTAGCCGCTGGCCACATAGCATACAGCCAGTTCCAGCGACGACACAACAGCAGCCACATGGAGAAATTCAACACTTCGTTCAGCAGCATTCAGAACCTCCAGCTTCTTAACGTCAACATCGTCTCTCTACGTACACACCACCAGCACGCTCGCACAGGTTCTATCTCCACACTGTTTGCGAAATGCTTCACCATGGTTAACAGCAAATACAACCTCCTGTAACAGGTAACCGGCAGCAGCATTGAAGCCACAACTTCATACTCGACATGTGCCTCTCCCCGGCTCTGCTACGCGGCCTCAACTTATTATTACAGCACCTCAACCACTGTGTACCTTAGATACGAACTGCTATTTTATCACCCTTGTGTCGAGACATTCTTCTAACTTCATTATAGACTCTTTTCTATGCTCTGTATTTTTCGCACACGCATACATTCATGTTTGTATACACATACATTTTGTTTACATGACGGCCTGTCTATTATTGTGTTTATTATGTCGCACTCACACACAGACACACAAGTTGACATATCAATAAAATCTCTTAAACCTTCTACCGGTTGTGTCTCTCTTTTCCTTCTGGCACTTATACTCATTTATCCTTTTAATATTTTTATTTGTATCGACCGTGCGATGTACTAAAGAACCATTCCTCGTCACCACTCCTGATCGCACTGTCCTTACAAAAGATATTCTAAGGAAGAAGAATTCAAACTGATTTGGATATTTTGATCCCAATCAATTAGTGGTACAAGATTTGTACGGCATTCAAAAGATTCTCCACTTGAGTTTCCTAGAATAAACGTATTCACAGAATCATGTGTGCATTTAGTACAATACACATAACAGCTGACACTCTGTCGGTTAAGATTGTTCCTGATGGTTCCAGTTGATGCAACCAACGGAACTCGTGAAATTAACTTGCTGAGCACTCCACAGACACGCGTACCCTTAACGTTAGTTCTCAAGGAGATTCAGCGTGACCCAGAATGTGACAAGGCTAGCCCTTTAAAATACAGGTACTAATCATTTTTGCGAGCTGAATGGACTAAGGAAACGTGAAATAAAGTGCTTTGCTCAAGGATACACCGTACCGCTGGGAATCGAACTCATGTCCATAGGCTCGGGAGCCGAATACCCTAACCATTATGCCACACGGTTTCACTAACACTCATATTGTAAGAGTAATCACAGTCAATTACTAAAATGTCAGTTTCACCCATTACATTATATTGTGAGGTTTTATGATATAGAATGGATGTTTTTATAGAAATATTCCATCAGTTTTCTTTATCTTAACTATAACTACAGTCTGTATCTGTTAACTTTAGACCTTTCAGTTAGCAAATCTTTCCTAAATATTGATCACTTTTGTCTGTGTACAAAGAACTTGTATTTTTATAGTAAATGGTTTGTATTTTGACACCTTACCCAGAAAATTTAGCTGCATACATGTTTTGGCAGAATTTTTAGAAGCCTATACAAAATGCCTGATGTGTTTAGTGATGGCTCTTAACGTTTTGAGTTATAAATCCTCTTTCATCTTTCTTGAGTCGCTAAAACAAAGTACCTATCAAATGCCGATATCAACTTGATATCTCTACAAAGTATCCTGAACGTGAATGGGATTATAATATTTCTAGAAATATTTTTTGACACATATCTTTCATAAAAGCGAAATATTATTTGTAATAATTATGTAAAAGAGAACATAAGTGGAGAAAAAGAAGAAATCAAGAAATGAGTAATTTAAGCAGAGACATATGTACTTCATTAGTTACCGGCAAGTTGGCAGAGTTGTTACCACCCTGGACAATATGCTTAGCGGCATTTCTCCCTGTTCTATGTGTCTTTCAGGGTCGATAAAATAGAGTATCAGCTGAGTACTGAGTCGATGT
>NC_068985.1:119214505-119217278 GCF_001194135.2 Octopus bimaculoides
AATCGTAATTTATACGCATATATTGTTTATATAATAAATTACGCTTTGCGTATCTATGTGTGTAACAATTTTAGAGTTCGGATTCTAGAGTTAGGGTTACGGTTAACAGTCTAGTTAGGGTTAGAGTTAGGGGATTAATACGATATACACCGTTACAGCGCTAACTGTTTTCAACTGAATAGACGTCAGTGATTAGTAGAAATTATCGAAATAAGACAATTTTTTACATGAAATAAATTCGAATACAAAAATATTTTTCTGTTCTATAACACAAAATAGATAAGTATACGAAGTTTGAAAGTCTTTCGGTACCAAAAACACTACATAAAACATAAATGAAAACTGGCGACCCCGTTTTAAAATAGATCCCATTGCGACAGGTGAAATACCGCTAAGCATTTCGCCCAGCGTGCTAACGATTCTGCCTGCTCAATAACATAAATAAACTGCACTAACGAACGATTCGAAAGAAGGCTGAAATGGTGTTATATATAACTACCAACGACTGTAAAGTTTAAGATCTTTATAGTATGTCGAAGAAAGAAATATTAAATGTGTATATTCAGTAAGCCTTTATTCTTTCATATAAATTTCAAGCTTCCAATTCTACCTTAACTTAGGCTAGACAGGGTTGTCTCCCCTAACCTCTACTTCTACAATACGTGTGTGAAATAAATTGAAATACTGATATGATAAAATGAAATGATGTATGAAACACAGGTAGACGTCAATTTACCTCGGTAATTGGTTCCAATATATGCGACGTACATCGATAAACGACATCACACAGAAAAACTTTAATAAAAAGTTATTTGCTCTTGTATGTTTTAATAAATGGTTTGTCCATTTTTTCACTTGTATTTAATTTTATTTTCCACTTCAGGATCGGATTTTAGGTATTTTTATTTGTTTTTAATTCTTATGCATTTAAATATGTTTGCTGTGCCCGGATAAGTCGGCTGTATTTGACGTTTATGTTCTTTTCGGGGGTTTTTTTTCCCAGTAATTTCTTAGAAAAACGACGTTAAGTTGAAAAAGTCGCGAGTCGAAACGACGCAAGCGAAAGTAATGCTTGTACTTAGGAAAGATGTATTACTTTTGTTGGTGACTAGTACGACTTGTACCACTCGTAGTAGTGGTTTATCTTTCCTAAGTATAGGCATAGTGGTTGAGTGATAAGAAGCTTGCTTCCCAACTACACGGACCCGGGTTCAGTCCCATTGCGTAGCTTCTTCTATAATCTCGGGCCCACCAAAGTTTTGTGAGTGGATTTTATAGACGGAAACTGAAAGAAGCCCTCATCCCTCCCTAATTCTGTAGTCTCTCTACCCCTACCTTTCTCCTCCTCCTTCCACGTGACCGATGTTCAGCCAAGCCTGACCTTTCTTCCTTGATTCGACTACCATCCGTGTGGTATCTCTTATATTCCTTCCCATGACTTTCATCTTCTATGTTCCTGCCGTAAGGCTTCACTTCCACACATGCCAGCTTAATTTAATTCGTCCTTAGTCGAAAGACACCTGTTGTTAATCTCCTGTTGTTTGTATTTGTAATTGTGTACCATTTCTCGTTTTTTTTTTTTTTTCATCCTTGTTTTCGTATACATTCGCTTGCTTTCTTCCAAAGAATCTAGTGCTCTTAGCTTAAATTTTCTTGGGACCGGCCAGATTAGGGCAGTCTCGAGAGTAACCGGCTGAAACTGCAAAGACAATCTGGTACTTGACTGAAGATTGAAAGCTCCAAATGACCTGTCCTTTTTTGTATCGTCTAACTGTTCGAATATTTTGTTGTCACCTGTTACGATCTTGTTCCATTTTTTTTTTTGTTTATATATATATATATAATCCGAAATGTACAATATATATATCTATCACGGCTGATCTTACCAATCGGTTTCGTGCAAGGAATACAATTGAGTATTAGGTAACAATCTGATTATATAACCTTACGCTCATCAGAGTTAGCCAATATGAAAGGGATATTCACTTCCATATGATGTGATGGATATGTAAGAACGACCGTGCGAACCCAAAAGGAGAAATGGTGACGAATGGAAAAAACAGGGCTCCTTTTATTTAAACGCGTCACACGGTCGAACACAAAAATTATATCAAATATGATATATATATGTTATACTTCGATAACATAGTGAATTCGTAGATGCCAGTAAAAGAAGATGATAGAACACAACCGTATGAGATGAATAACAGAAATATTTATTGACATTAAAATGTATGTCTGTGTGTGAGTGTGAATGCGACATATTAAAACATAATAAAAGACAGGCCGTCGTATAAAGAAAAGAGTGTATGTGAGTGATACATGTATGTGTATGCGTGAGGTACATCAGATAGAAAGAGTCAGTAACACGTGTGAGCATTTGCCGGTTTGTTGAGTACACAATAGGAAGAGTCTGTATGTAAGAAGTTGAGGCGTGTGTGTGGCAGGGTGATTACTCGTTGTGATGTTAGGGCTTCCATGCTGAGCCGGGTTCTTGTATGCAGATGTTCGTCGCAGGCTAGGTTCTTGTCTGTTATTTATCGTGGTGAAGATGAATCACCAAACAGAATCGAAGAGAGATGTGCCGCGGTAGTTTGGTTAGTTGGTGTACGTAGAAATCATGTTGATGATGTCGGTGGCGAATCTTGTAGTTCGTAATGTCGTGTTGACTGGCGGCGACGATGCTGGTAGTAGTCGTAGAGTCGTGTTGATGTAGTCGCTGGAACTGCTGCTGCTGATCTGTGTGGTACACGGAACAGTCTCTAAGAGAACT
>NC_068985.1:119217288-119222847 GCF_001194135.2 Octopus bimaculoides
TGATGTAGTCGCTGGAACTGCTGCTGCTGATCTGTGTGGTACACGGAACAGTCTCTAAGAGAACTGAACCGAGACGAATTTGCCGGGTATAATCTAGTCTATTTAAAGCAAAATAGTGGCTCCAGAGAGGGATTAGAAAAACACTATCACGTGACCTTATTAAGGGCTGTGATTGGTCAGTTTGCATTCTGGCAGGAACGGTATGAAGCAGTTGCCGCTTCAAATAATAATTAGTCACGTGATGACAAGGAAAGATGTTTTCTACTACGGCCGAACTTGAATATATTTATAACAGCAAGAGAAGAAGGCTTCTTTGTATACAATGGCGATCGAGGTGTTAGTTTCACTACAGATATATAATACTGTACATTTTGGATAATACAACTACTCTATTGACAGATATTCGAGTACGTCTTTTCCCTGACTTATGGACTCTTGGACGACTCATGCATATATATGTATGTATGTATGTATGTATGTATGTATGTATGTATGTGTGTGTGCGTGTGTATATATATATTATTATGATTGACCGTTGACTGAACACTATTCAATTTTTTTTCTCCGTGTTTTTCTCCTTGTCTCCGTATTCTTTCTGTTGAAGAGCGTAGCTCGAAACGTCAAAGACTTTCCGTATTCCCGAGCGTCATACTAATATATACTTTTGTTATTTACACCACCTGTCCTCGTCTGTTGTTATTATTTGTATATTCTCCCATATATATATATATATATATATATATATATACTTATTTTATCGACCCCAAAAAGGATGAAAGGCAAAGTCGTCCTCGGTGGAATTTGAACTCAGAACGTAAAGCCAGGCGAATTGCCACCATGCATTGTAAAATTGTAAAGTTGTAAACATTGCAAATAATAAAACATGAAAATCAGACTGAGTTGGAATTTCATTGATTAATATATTCCTTTATGCACAATCATACAAACTCAGATATGGATAGATAGATAGATTTTTTAATCTTTTATCTGTTTCAGTCATTAAACTGCGGCCATGCTGGGGCATCGCCTTGAAGAACTTTTAGTAGAATTAATCGACTCCAGAACTTATATTTTTAAGCCTGATACTTATTTTATTTGTCTCTTGTTGCTGAACTGCTACATTACGAGGACATAAACAAACCAACACCGGTTGTCAAGCAATGGGGGGGGGACAAACATAGACACAAACACACAGACACACACACACACACACACACGATGGGCTTCTTTCAGTTTTCATCTACCAAATCCACTCACAAGGCTTTGGTTGGCCTGAAGCTATAGTAGAAGGCACTTGCCCAAGGATCCATGCAATGGGATCGAACGCGGACCCATGTGGTTGGGAAGCAAGCTTCTTACCACACACCCACGCCTGCACCTATGCATATTATATTTGTTTCTAGTTTTGGCACAAGGCCAGCAAATTCAGGAATGGTGGTAAGCCAATTACATTGACCTCATTGCTTAACTGCTACATATTTTATCGACCCTGAAAGGGTGAAAAGCAAAGTTGATATTGACAACGAAATGGACGAAATGGTGCTATGCATTTTGTCTGACGTGCTAACGATTCTATTAGCTCGTCACCTTATGTCTTAACGTCATTTACTCATCTCTTCCCATGGTCGTCCCTTGTCATGGTGGAAGAGCTTGTGTGTTCCAATGATTCTGAGAGTGATACCATCTGTAGTCTTAGACTCCTGGTAGGGCCACCCATAGCAGCAAGGCTGAGGATGAGGTCACAGACTAAACACAACCAAACACCAACATCAAGACCCTAATGGCGAAGCAAACAGAGGAGGGCTATCTCAAGCCCCCAAAGATTGACTCTTGTGGAAGAGGGCAACACCTGGCGGGCAGGTGTGACAAAGGCAGATGGACTCCGGTAGCTCACTGCAACCAGCCTCATCA
Organism: Octopus bimaculoides; assembly: GCF_001194135.2. NCBI lineage: Eukaryota > Metazoa > Mollusca > Cephalopoda > Octopoda > Octopodidae > Octopus > Octopus bimaculoides. The sequence goes on from NC_068985.1 coordinate 119,219,200, forward strand.
AGACTGCACATCTCAATTCTTGAGCCGCAGTGGAGAAGTTCCTGGCCAAGTGCGTGCATGCGGCTGTCACACAGCCACAATTACCTCAAACAATTTACTCAGCGAATGGCTTCATCATTCTAATCTGTCTCAAAAAAGCCCAATGATGATGGTATCGTAGTCACAAACCAGTCAAAACAGTGCCCCAGCATGGCCGTACTCCAATGACTGAAACATATAAAAGACAAAAGAAAGATAGCTGACACCGAATTAAAATATGAAAGGTATAATGTGAATTTGTTTTGCTGATGTCAACAAGGCCGTCCAGCTACAGAACTCTGTCTTGAAATGATTCCGCCAACAAGTTCCACCAAGGAAATAAATGTTGGTATAAAACAAAAATGGTGGGGATGAAAGCACAAAAGTAAGTGTGTTGGTATTTTGCCCCACCAATTGAAATTTTAGAAGTAGAACGGGCTTGACCTCTTTGGCAAGATACTTTTCAATATGTATGAAGATACAGTTATTTGTTTACATATGTTCTTTTTGTATAAAGACTTAACTTGATCATTTCTACCAATCCCACAACACTTTCCTTTTTACACTTACACTGTTGACTCAAGTAGCACTTATAATGAGTATGAGAGGATGTATGAAGTTTCCATGAGTTTAGCATAGCAAATCAATATATTATACCAACAAGTATCATCACAAGATATTACAACAACAACAACAACAACAACAACAGCAGCAGCAGCAGCAGCAACAACAACAACAGCAGCAGCAACAACAAAACTAATTAAAACAGAATAAAAAAAGTAATGATAAAGGGAATTAAAACTGATATCTATCTGTTGCAAATATCTGTTAGAAGTTCAGCAAGTTACAAGCCTTAACACACAAACTCTTTTCAGATCAAAACTAGACTAACTAATGGTTATTGATTATCATTCTTTGGTGAAATTGTTTATATGCACGTGTGCATTATGTGTTTGTATGTGTGTATGTATGTATGTATGTGTGTGTGTGGGGGGTCTATTGACTTGTGTTGATCATTGTGTATGTATGCCCATGTATGTGTGTGTGTGTGAGTATGTGGCTCAGTTTATCTTTTGATTTTGCACAATTATTAAATTATTTCTTTTGATATTATGGTAATTTGAATTCACACACCAAACCAACATGTAATCATATAATCATACACATGCATACACATATACACACATGTTTCTGCACAAGCACACACAGACACAGACACACACACACAGACACACACACACACACACACACACATTCACAAGAGGGTGGCTGCTGGAAGACCCTATGTCTGGCAACAGGACTCTGCACCATGCCACACAAGCAGGAAAACTCAATCATGCCTGTCAGACAATCTCTGCAACCACATCACCCCTAACATCTAGTCATCTAATTCCCCAGACTGCAACCCCCTTGATTATTATGCGTGGAGCAAGGTTGTGTGAGAGACCAACAAAACTCCTTGTAACATCAAAGATGAACACTGAAGGCAAGGATTCCTTCCACTCTGTGCCGAATAGATTGAGTGAACTTTTTAATACATGTATCTTTGCCTTTTTGGCTTGACCTCAAAATGTTGCATTACATACGAATTCACTGAAAAAATATAATCTTTTTCTTGTAACACCATATTCTACCTTTTTCGAAATTAATTAATTTTGGTTTACCGATGTATTTCCAAGTTTTTTCATTTATAATGGTGATATCACTACCAGAGTCCAACTGCATTTTAACACTTGTATTTCTGATTTTCACCTTTACGAATTTCCTCATTGTTATATTACCAATTTCTTCTGATGATATACTATGTATTCTTTTTCCATTGCTCTGACATTTTGTCATCTTCATTCTACAGCGCATCTTTATATGTCTTGGGAGTACATAATTACTGTATCGTTCATGTTCTTTTACCACCATTTTTCTCTAGATTAAGCACGTTTTCATCTCGTCTCAATCTTTACATTCTTTCTTGACAATTTGCTCATATCTACTGCAGTATGCCTCAAATGTAACTCCTTTGTGAGGTTCATATCTGAACTCTGTTATGTCAAGAACACTTTTTTCTTATTTTCCTGATGACTTCAGTAATTGCAGCATTTAATCAAATTCAAAATCGAACCAAACTCAATGACTGGCACCAATGCTAACCTTTCCTTCATTGAACACTAAACTCTGCTTGCGAAAACCAGTTGGGCCAAGTGAAATTGAAATTGAACCAAATTCGATGACTGGCACTCATGCCAGTGGAGCGCTAACAGCACCATCCAAGCATGATCGTTGCCAGAGCCACTGTCTGGCTCCCGTGCCAGTGGCACGTGAAAAGCACCATTTGAGCGTGAACGTTACCAGCGTTGCCTTACTGGCACTTGTGCCGGTGGCATGAAAAAACATTCGAGCAAGGTTGTTGCCAGTGCCGCTGGACTGGCTCTTGTGCGGGTGGCACATAAAAAATACCATTTGAGCATGGCCGTTGTCAGTACTGCCTGATTGGCCCTCGTGCTGGTGGAACATAAAAGCACCCACTACACTCTCAGAGTGCTTGGCATTAGGAAGGGCATCCAGCTGTAGAAACTCTGCCAGATCAGATTGGAGCCTGGTGCAGCCATCTGGCTTGCCAGTCCTCAGTCAAATCGTCCAACCCATGCTAGCATGGAAAGCGGACGTTAAACGATGATGATGATGATGATGATGATTTCATCTACCCCAAAAGGGTAAAATGAATGAGGGAAATGGAAAATGGGGTTTGCAAGAATCTTTATTCAACACAACAATTGTTTCGACCCATCCTGCATCTGTCCCTTGTGGGTGGGATAGTATACAACTGGTTGTGTTACATCCTCCAGTGCAGAATGCATCAAGTGTCTTGTTTTAAATAAGATATGTATGTATGTATGTATGTATGTATGTATGCATGCATGCATGTTTGTATGCATGCATGTATGTATGTATGTATATATGCATGCATGTATGTATTCATGTATGTATGTATGCATGTATGTATGTATGTATGTATGTATGTATGCATGCATGCATGTATGTATGTATGTATGTACATATGCATCAACCCACCGCCATCATTTTAAAGTTCACTTTTTTATGCTGGCATGAGTTTGATAGTTTGAAGGGATCAGACAAATTAGAGGAGCCTCTTGTCCTCTTATGTCTGCTTTGAAATGGTTTCTACAGTTGATGCCCTTCCTAATGCCAATCACTTTACTGAATGTATAAAATACACTTTTCATTGTAAGGTCACCATATAGCTCACTAAGTGCAAGAGCACCATTAACCATCCACACAAACACATTTCTTATCTGCAATATCATGATTTTCACTGATATGCTGCCTTGCAATCCAGAGAATTTCGTATTCCTGACCTTCATACTGTAGAACACTGGCAAATCTCTTTTCTGCTTCTCCTTTTATAATGTTAACCTGTCATCTAACTTCTTTTCTTGCTACCTAGTATATATGTATATATCATCATCATCATCATCATCGTTTAACGTCCGCTTTCCATGCTAGCATGGGTTGGACGATTTGACTGAGGACTGGTGAAACCGGATGGCAACACCAGGCTCCAGTCTGATTTGGCAGAGTTTCTACAGCTGGATGCCCTTCCTAACGCCATATATA
>NC_068985.1:119224309-119232177 GCF_001194135.2 Octopus bimaculoides
TGTATATAAGTTCAAAAAAAGGTAAAAGACAAAAAACAACAATGTGAGGATGTGATACAGATTGTGTTACTAGATACTCGGGAAAGGAAAGAGAGAGAGAGTATGACGTTTCGAGCGGAGCTCTTTGTCGGAAACAAGGAAAGTCCAAAGAAGGGAAAAACGGAGGAAGAAAAAATCACCACCGATGTCCACAAGGTTATATATATATAATGTACTTTATTTTATTGTATGTTATAGTAGGCTTTAAAATGATTATATTATTAGATTAGTATTTTGGATATAGCTTTCTATGTTTACTCCATAAAATAAGGTTGTCCTGAAATTGAAGTTGTGGTCCTATTGGTAAAATCCCAAATTTGTAATAATATTATGTATTTATATGTATGTATATGTATATATATATATACATACACACATGCACAAACACACACACACACACGTGTGCACACACATGCACGCATGCACAACATACATGCATACGCACGCACACACACACACACACACACACACATTCAGGTACACAAAGTAAACTGTAAGATCTGAGCAAAGTAGTGTTGGTATGCATCAGCAATTAGTGAGTTAGAAAAATGAAGGAAATTAGGAGCAGATGTGCTGAATACTCATTCGATCCTTGTTTGCTTTACTTTTCTTTTTTCAAAAATGTTTTTGAATCCTATTTTCAACAGCAAAGATTACAACTTTGCCCCCAAAACAGCTACTCAAAGTTTCAAATACATTGCCCCTTTTCCCACTCTTCCAAAGTTTTTTGTTTTTCATTTTCCACCAAGTTTTTCTTTGTGAATTTCACATAGAAAGATATGGAGATTAAGATTCCGAGAGAAAAAATTTATTGTCTAAATTTCAATTCTTTTAAAATCCTTAACTCTCTCTCTCCTGACTTTTGGAATACTCACCTCAGCCCAGTATCAACATTCTGGATGTTTTTAAACTTGATAACTTGTTTCCACATGTGTGGATGCTTATCGAACCAGCAGACAAAATGAAAGAGCAGCTCAATATGGTCACTTGACATACTTGAAATAACAGCCAAATCTCTGAAAAAAATAATTTTTAATAAAATTTCGTTCTATTTTTATTTTTAAATGAACCCCTTATTTGGTTATTGGAATAGCAGTACCTCCCATGCATGCTTGGATGCCTGTTGAACCAGCAGACACAAAGGAGATCTTATTGCGGTCATTTTGACATATGAGAACTGACTACCAAAACTCAAAAAACAATTTTTTCTTTTTAAATTTCACTTTTTTATATCATCCCTGGCTTTCAGAATAAGGTCACATGCCTCATAGAAATATAAAATGTTTCCGTACAGTTGTTCCCACTTCTCAAACCAGCCTACATAAAAAAATAAACAAAATTTCTTTGCCCTACCTTCTTCATTAATGCAAAGGTGAAATGAAGCATGTATTCATACAATGCTGCTTTCTTTGCATAGAGTCTGACAAAATTTTAAATGTCTCAAATCATTTCTAAAACCAACATTTCAAAGCAGTAATTTAATGTTGTCCAGTGAAACTGTTCACCCTTCTCAGTAAAAAGTGGTAGTAGGCATTCATTATAAATAGACCTGTGTTGATAGCCATGTCAGTGCTGATGTAGTAATTATATTGTGATACTGAGTGGATGTTATAATGATCCAACTTGTTTAGTTGTACAGTGCCAGATAGAACCATTCTATCAATGACTTTGGAATATAACAATATCTGTTAAAGCGACAACTGTCGTCAAAAGACAGATATAACAGTGGTAAAAGACCACTTTAAAACAGTAGCGATGAGGAAAAACAAATTTACTTGGAGTGAGAAAAAAAAATCATTCATATGGAGAGCTTAAACTAATTCATGTGGAAAATTAAATACCGCGATAAAAAAGAAACAAAAATCTTATCGTGCAAACTTACGAAGATCGTAAAATATGGAAGATTGTTAGCTGGGATAGGATAGTTGAGTTACAAAACCAGCAACAACAAAAATTGTAGCAGCAAATGTTACACTTAATGAAGTTGATAACCAATGCAGAGAAAACATTTTCACCTGACCATGTTGCAAATTCCATAAGCTAATTCAAATATGACCCCGAAAAAGGAGTAAACTTTGAGGCTTACTTTCGAAGATATCAGCAAATTTTTGAAAGAGAATGTAAGGGTTGGACAGATGATATGAAAACGTGTCAAGTCTTAAGAAAACTAGAGACAGCAGAGCATGAGAAATATAGTAACTTCATACTGCCAAAAAAAGGGTCTGACATAAATTTCACCAACACAGATGACATTAACTCACTGTTTGGTACTAGATGGAAATGCTTAAACAGAAAAGAGCGAAGATGAAGACTTCACTACTTATACAGGCAGAGTGAACAAAGAATGTGAGAGATTTAGGCTAGATATGCTTACTCCAGATTCTTTGAAGTGTTTGGTTTTTGCTCAAGGATTGACAAGTAGAAGGGATGCAGAAATCCAAATGAAAATTCTATCAAAACTGGAAATGAATCAGAATTTGACATTGCAGAAACTGTTGGAAGAGTATGACAGGATATTAGAATTAAGGCATGACACAGAAGAAATTCAACAGAAAGAATGTTTCCACATAAGACCAGTGCAAAAAAGTCATAAGACAAAGCGTTGCAGAAAAAACAGAAAATATATCGGCATATAGACCCATGTATGGTATGTGGTGGGATGCACCTGAAAAAATTGTCTGTATAAAAAAGCAAAGTGTTTTCGCTGCGGGCTTACAGGACATATAAAATTGCACTGCAAAGCTAGAATGATAAGAAAATGGATCAAACAAGAACAAATAAATAGTTTGTCAGCAGGAAAAGTTGTGACTATAACAACAGAAAATTTGTGAATGTGAAAATTGAAAATACTAGGTTCAGAATGCAAGTAGACACAGGAAGTGATATCACAATAATAAATAAGAAAACATGGGAACAAATGGGTAAACCAAAATTATGTAGTTAAAACAAAATAGCGTATGGTGTTATAAGAAGAAATGACAAATTTATGAATGAGATAAAAAGAGAGCTGTGATCGACAAAAGGAAATAAAGAAAGGTCTCATGTAAAGAACCACCAAGATGTGAATGTGTACTCTATATGTGATGGTGTACTAATGTACACTCAGAGGGTCATCATACCATAGACAGTACAGAAGAGGATGCTAAAAGAATTCCATGTGGGACATCTAGGCATCTCTAGAATGAAAGCACCGGTGCGAAGCTTCGTATAATGGCTAAGCATGGATAAGGAACCTATAGAAGGCTGCAGAAGATGAGCGCTGGCAGCAAAAATACCTACTACAAAATGTGAACCTTGGCCAGAACTGAAAATACCATGGTCCCAATTGCATATTGATTTTGCAAGCCCAGTAAATAGATATTATTACTTAATTGTAGTGGACAGAACATAAAGACGGAAGAAATGCCACTAAGTATTTTGCCCGGCTCGGTAACAATTGTGCTAGCTCGCCACCTTTGATCATGTAATTATTACATGACACTACCTACGAATATGTATATATGTATGCATGCATGCATCTCTAGCTTACCATCTCTAGCTTACCTTCTTTGAAGCATTGAACATTCTTGACCTTAAACTACAAGGGAAAAACATTGACATTCTCACATACCATGACACCATTCAAACCTTCGTGGCCAAACTTGACCTCTGGAAATGTCGAATTCAGCAGGGAAATACAGTCAGTTTTAGTTACTTGGATTCTGCTCTCATTCACGGTAATCTTGATTCTGAGTTAAAGAAACAAATAATCACTCATCTAACTGATTTGAAAACAGAATTCATCAGATACTTCTCAGATATAGATGAAAAAAAGCATGAAGCTTGGAAATTCATCAGGAACCCATTTCAGTGTGAAGTGATTTGATGTTTTGGATGAAGTGCAAGAGGAGTTTCTTCAACTGAAGTTCAACTCTCCAGCTAAGGAAGACTTCAAAGAACTAGATCTTGAAATGTTCTGGATCGAGTACCTTCCTGTTTACCCTCTGATCTCACATTAGGCCCTTCAGATTTTAGCTATGTTTGGATCCACGTATCTTTGTGAAGCTGCATTTTCCATGCTCATTGCTGTCAAGACCAAAAGTACAAAAACAGGCTGAACATTTAAAGGGACTTACGTTATGCCCTCTTTGGCATTCACCCATGCATTGAAGATCTTGTAGCTCAGAAGCAGTGTCAAGTATCTCACTTTTTGTATAATGTGATTATATATAAACTTATACATATGTTGTATAATGTGACTAATTCATATTCAATAAAAAGACTAAAAACATTTTAGATATTATTTAAAATCTGGGAGGGAATTTCATTCACAGATGCAAGGGAGCATGGAGAGAAGGACAAATTCCTAGGAAAGGTATAGTAGTAAAAAGGTTAAGAACCACTACCTAACATGCTGTCATCTGTTTTTTCTTTCTTTCTTTCTTTCTTTCTTTCTTTCTTTATTTCTTTCTTTCTTTCTTTCTTTCTTTTTGCAATTATTTATATTTAGATAAGTTAAAATTTTTGATCTTTCTGATTTCCAGTGGTTGCAGTATGGGTGGCAGGAGCTTCAATCAGTAAAACTACTGAATTGTTTAATGTTTCAAGAAGTATAATCTCTAAAATCATGTTGGTATTCTAAAACCAAGGTAAAAACATTCTCTGGCAGGTGTATTTCTGGAGAGTAGGCAAAGGTCACAGAAAGGGATCACAGAATAGTGAAACATATTGAATCAAAAAATTATCAAACTATGGCAACAAAAGTAACAACAGCTAAACCACTTGGCCAATCTTGTGTCAACCTAAACCATTCATTGCGTGCTCCATACAGCTGGATATCAGAAGAGGGTTACAATTGCTAAACATCTCCTGTCCTCCATCAACATTGATAAGAGGGAAAAAATGGTGTCTAGACTATCAGAAGTGGTCTAGACACTCAGTGTAACAATGTTGTCTTCTCTGATGAATCAACATTCAATCTCTTTCGTACTTCAGTGAACGTTTATGGCTAGAGATAGCCCAAAGAAGCCTTCAGCCCTGACTGTTTGGCCCCTGCCATGAAGCATGGAATTGGGCTTGTGAGGGTTTTGGCAGTCATATCATGGAATCCCTTTAGTCGTTTACCAAGGCAGAGTTAATGCTAAGGATTATCTGAGTATTTTGGCTGATCATATCCATCCTGTATTGCAAACATTATTCTCTAATGGTAGATCAATCTTCCAGGACAATAATGTACCAATTCACACAATTAATGTTATTCAAAATTGGTACAAAGAGCACAAATGTAAAGTAAACCACTTGGATTATCCCCAATAATCACTGGGTCTCAATATAATCAAACATTTATAGTGCATTCTGGAGCAGCAAGTGAGGTGCCACTTCCCTTCACCAGCTATAATTGCAAATTATTTGTAACTGAAAATTAATATGCCAGTGTTAGCCAATTTTGACTCTTGTCTCACCATCTTATATTGATTCTCTGGGACTGACATACAGACATCCTTCAATGCAAGTCCCAGTGATATGCGCTGCACATTTTAGTTTCCCCATTGGTTACTTCTGGACCAAGCTCTTCTCTCATGTAATCCAGCTCTGTCCATAAACCATTACATCTCCAATATCCTTGTTCTCTCTAGGAGTTGTTAATGATTTATATATTTTCAGCATCATACTCTGCTCAAAAGCTTTGGAAAGGGCTTGCACATGTCCTGCTGCACAAGCCTAAGTTCCTTTACCGATTTCCAAGAAATGTGCACCTTCTTTACTGAGATCATTCATCATTTTTGGTTGCAGAAACTAATTGTATTTCTACACTCTATCAACTGAAGTATCACGTCTGAAGGAGGCAGCATGAACTGAGGATATTCACTTTCAAAATCAATACAGATAGCTTTGACCAATCGTTTCTTAGTCATCGTTGTGAAAGCAAAGATTGATTTATTGAACATTAGTTGCACTTTATGAAATGAATAGCTTATTGCAGCTGAATAGGTTCTTCATTTCAGAACCAGTTGTTTGTTAGGTGCCTTGTCACATTGCTTGTTTCTATTGCACATCATATGTAGTAATGGTGCTTCAGATGCCTTTGTTTTGGTTGTATTCAATGAAGAAATTTCCTATGATTTCAAACACATTTGATGAACATCACTTTAGTTGTGATTTTCAACAACTTTTTGATATTCTGTTCCCCCATCAGTGTACTTAGTAGGTTGACAGCTGTAATAACCATCACATCTTGCTCATCCATTATTTCAATATACAATCTGTATCTTACTTCCTTTTGAGACTATCTTGGAACTTTGTCCTTATGGCTAGCAGGAACACTGGCTTCAAATTTTGGTACTAGGCCAGTGATTTGGGGACAGAGAGGGAGAAAGTCAATTACATTGACCACAGTATACAACTGGTCCTTATTTTATCAACCACAAAAGGATGAAAGCAAAGTCTACCCCAGCAGAATTTGAACTCAGAACACAAAGACCGACAAAATACTGCTAAGCATTTTCCCCAGCATGCTAATGATACTGCTAGCTCACTGTCTTAACTGGCAGGAATATTGGTTTTGAATTTTGGTATAAGGCCGGTAATTTTTTGAGAATGGGGACAGTCAATAATTATATCCACCCCAATATTTAACTGGTCTTATTTTAAAAACCCTAAAAATATGAAAGGCAAAGTTGACCTCAGTAGAATTTTAAATCAGAACACAAAGACCGACAAAACATTTTCCCCAGCATGCTAATGATTCTGCCTGAAATCCACTTTAACTGGCCGGAATATTGTCAGATATTTCCCTTTATCAACTACATCTTTCTTTGTGACTCCCATAATAAACCAGCAAACTCAGTGGCTAGTTCTATCAGGCCTGTTTCTATACACACAGTTGAGTTCTTGGTTACTGATGAACAAGATTCAGTTTCTACATCTGTTCATAGGTTATAGAGGCTTTGCACTTACATTACTCATGAAAAAAAAAGTCCAAAATGTCTTTCTTTCTGTTCTATATAGGGTTATAATTGAGTTCATCAACTGGGTTTCTATTTAATGCCATTTGCTTGACTTTAAGAAGAAAAAAAAAACAAAAAAAACATTGTGTGAGAAAGTAGAGCAGTAGCATTCATAGAAAGATGTGATTAAAATCAAGGAGTATAATATTGGAGGATATGCATTAAATCATTGAAAAGTGAATTATGATGATTATAATGAAGATGATGACGACGACAATGATGATGATGATGATGATGATAACGACGACAACGACAACAACAACGATGATAGCAGGCACAAAATGTTACCTTCAGCAGAGAACCTACAAATTAAAAATTGCATCTAATGACTTTAATCTTAAAGCATTTGTCAACTTGTTGATGTTCATGTGACATGTCTTATTTATTCATATTTTGCTGTCATCAAGTCAGTAATGATGTCAGTATTCTGTGGTAATGAGATAATTAGCCAACAGATGACACCCATGATGACACGGGACTGGTAATAAAGGCACATACGTTTTTTTTAGGCTCTTTTGTTTATGCATAACATAGTAAGTTCTCCTTTAGAAGTAAATGTTAAATAAATAAATTTGTCATTGCATGTTGTGGGAAGAAAAAAAGATGGTAAATTAATAAAATACAATTCATATAGTTTATACATTGAGTTGTTTTATTACTGCACAAGGGGGAGAACGATCATTGCTCATGTATTTCATCGACTGGTATATATATATATACATACGTACATACATACGTACATACATTCATACATACATACATACATATGCACGCACACACACACACACACACATATGTATATGTATATATGCATGTATGTATGTATGTATGTATGTATGTATG
>NC_068985.1:119233319-119234711 GCF_001194135.2 Octopus bimaculoides
TGTGTTTGCCACCTTGGAATCCTCTGTGTAGTTGGTTGATCCACTACTCAGGAAGAGACTATTCTAGAGTACGTCCTGTCTGGTCTTCGAAACGTCTGGATAGAATAGAGACAGCTGATGAAGGGATATTCCAAGGGGCTTTCCGTTTTCCTATGTGTTCGTTCCGTTGTCTGTAGTTTATTGTTCTAACGTCCTGTACCCTGATATGCATGTATATACACATGTAGATGTAAGTATGTACATATATGTGTGTATACATGTATATATATTCTTTGTATTATATATATATATATATATACATATATACATATACATATATATATATATCTATATATATATTTATTTGCACCTCTATCACTATCTGTCTGTCTGTCTGTCTATCTATCTCTCTGTCTATCTATCTGTATGCATGTATGTATGTGTGTATTTCATATATTCATATAAGACATATTTAAGATATTTCTATGTATGTGAAATACAGCACCACATGCACACGCATGCTTGTGTGTGTGCGTGCGCGCGTGTGTGTGTCTGTATGTTATGAAAACACAAGCTCTGTGGTGTTAACTCTACCACAACAATCAGCATCCGGCTCCAGAAGGCTTGCATCAGGCGTTGTTCATAAGTCACTGCTGTTAGCAATGGCTACGCACAGTTGCTCTAGTTGACTTTTGTTTGTTCCATTGGGTATCAACATGTTACGTCACAATGTTAAATATAAAGAAAATGATACCATGGTTACGTCAGTGGAGGGAATAGCATGAATAAATTGGTGACTATTTTATTTTGGTTTATCTTACGCTCTCAGTAATCAAACAACCAGCCAACCAATCAACCAACAAACAACCTCCATCGCCTACCCCATCATCATTTAACTATTCATTCAATCAACCATAGAATATATGAGTAAAACCGATAACCATAATATAGTTTCCAGCGATTGATTATTTTCATGCGGAATTTTGGCTGCTAGAAGTGTGATTTCATGTTTTCCACCCGAAATATGTAAATAGACAAGTTAAAGAAAAGAAAAGAAACAAGCAGATGAATAAGCCACATTACACATATAGTTATTAATGTGTTCACACACACTCACACACACACATACACACACACACATACTCATACACACATGTCTGTTTTTATCTCTTTGTGTATGTGGCATGTAAATTTTACATATGCACACACACATATATGTGTGTTATATACATATATATATATATGTATATGGATATAAATATATACATATACACACATACATATATATATAAATAATCCTCTATTTGCCTGATATCAATGTCTCATTCTTTTGTTGTCACTTTATATATTCACAAAACGAATATATAAACGCATATATATATATATATATATATATATATATATATATATATA
>NC_068985.1:119235135-119235831 GCF_001194135.2 Octopus bimaculoides
ATATATATATATATATACATATATATGTGTGTGTGTGTATATATGTGTATATGTATATATATATATGTGTGTGTGTGTGTGTGTGTGTGTGTGTGTGTGTGTGTGTGTGTGTGTGTATACATATATACACACACATGTACACACATCACATACACTCATTCACACACATGCATACACACATAGATACACACATAGTAAACTCTAAACCCTAGATTCAAAGAACTAACAGCAAGGAAGATGTGCCTATTAATAGTCTATTAAACTGAAGGCAGATTTGTGGTTATTTTGTAATTGTTTACCATGCTGGTCCTTTTTACTACATAAATCAGATATATCCACTTAAAATTTTATTAGCCTTAACTGAAGAAATCAGTCTTATAAACCAAACAATCTTTTGTTGAGAGATGTCATGTTTGAAACTATTTCTTGTTGAGAGATGTCAAGACTATTGAAGCAATGTGCTTTGCAGAACATACCAATATAAGCACAGGCATGGCTCTGTGGTAAGAAGCTTGCTTCCCAACCACTTAGTACCAAGTTCAGTCCCATTGAATGGGCACCATGGACAAGTGTCTTCTACTATAGTCTTGGGCTGACCAAATCCTTGAGTGGATTCGGTAGACAGAAACTGAAAGAAAACTGTCATTTATTCATTTATATTTATATATATATATATATATATATATATATATATAT
>NC_068985.1:119236576-119237403 GCF_001194135.2 Octopus bimaculoides
ATATATGATATATATATATATATATTTATGTGTATATGTTTCTGTTTTTGTCCACTCACCATCACTTGACAACCACTACTAGTGTGTTTATGTCCCTGTAACTTAGCGTTTGGCAAAAGAGACCGATACAATGAATACAAGGCTTACAAAGAATAAGTCCTGGAGTTAAGGTGGTGCTCCAGCATGGCCACAATTATATGACTGAAACAAATAAAAAAGAGTAAAAAAAAAAAGGAATTCTGTTTTTTTGCTTTTTGAAGATATTTAACATTATTGCTGGAATAATCAGGTATAAGGAGGTGAATGTAAGTGGAGTAGTGGTTGTAGGATTGAACAGGGTGAGTAAGCAAGGGAGTTCAACAAAGTGCAAAATAGGAGAGGGGAGGAAAAGGGGAGTGCAGGAAGTGGTAAACACAGATGTATAGGGGCGTAGCAAGATAGCAATGTTACAGTTGACAGCAGGAGAAGAGAGAGAGGGATGAAAAAGCAGCCTTGGGCTGCAGGAGCAGGGGATGGGAAGAGAGACAAGCATAGTGAATGAATATATATATATAAGCGCAGGAGTGGCTGTGTGGTAAGTAGCTTGCTTATCAACCACATGGTTCTGGGTTCAGTTCCACTGTGTGGCACCTTGGGCAAGTGTCTTCTACTATAGCCTCGGGCCAACCAAAGCCTTGTGAGTGGATTTGGTAGACGGAAACTGAAATAAGCCCGTCGTATATATGAATCTCGCATCACACCACGCACACACTACAACTGACCAACTACTTTCTCCCTTTCTCCCTTCCCCATTTTCACACTACATACGTCAAGATCACCAGCATTCT
>NC_068985.1:119237648-119239527 GCF_001194135.2 Octopus bimaculoides
GTTATTTACACCACCTGTCCTCGTCTGTTGTTATTATTTGTATATTCTCCCATATATATATATATATATATATATATGTGTGTGTATGTGTTTGCGTGTCTGTGTTTGTTCCCCCAACATCGCTTGACAACCAATGCTGGTGTGTTTATGTCCCCGTAACTTAGCGGTTCGGCAAAAGAGACCAGTAGAATTAGGCTTCTAAAGAATAAGTCCTGGGGTCGATTTGGTCGACTAAAGGCGGTACTCCAGCATGACCGCAGTCAAATGACTGAAACAAGTAAAAGAGTAATATAATGATTAAATTGTATTTTATGCAGCATTTTGTGTTTTGTTATGTACCTGATCCCCCCAGTCTGTGGAAAAACTGTCTTACTTATAACCAAATTGTGGTGCTCAATTTGCACTTAATTAGCAGTGGTGTGATGCTCCAAAAGCAGAGTAGCCAGAGTAAAGATTAGATGGAAACAAAGAATTTTTCTGTAAGCATAAAGAGCAGAGTATATGATGCTTGTATACAAAGTGCAATAAAACATGGTAATAGGACATAGGCCTTGAATCCTCCTCCTTCTCATCGTCGTCAGCATCATCATCATCACTCTAAAGTCTATTTTCTATGTTGGCATGGGTTGGACAGTTTGACAGGGGCTGACTAGGCAGAAGTCTGCACTAGGCTTCACTGTTTGTTTTGGCAATGTTAAAACATGCTCAGAACTTTCCGGACAACCTAATAGCTCTCATACAGCACCAACTACTGCTAGTAGCCCAGTGCACAAACAAACCATTGTTGTCATTAACCCACAAACTCAGCTCTATAATAATGCCAAATTGAACAAAAGTATCATTTCTTAGAGACTTTGCACAACGAGAGAAACCTTGTACAGAGAGAAAAGACAATATGTGTAGCTCTAAGTGAAATGCACCTGACTGAAGACATATTGGATGCAGAAGTACAGATTATGTACTACTCAGAACTGACCACAGAATACGGAAACAAGGAGAAATAGTGATCATCATCCAAGAAGACCTGGCCACAAATGTCCACCTCTCCCATTCCAATACAGTGTGTGATGCATTAATAATGTATGTGATTGACCTTAATTTGATCATAAGCATTATCTACTGTCTTCCTGATGCAGCTAACCATAGAGATCATTCAGAGATGCTTTTTCACTCATAAGCCAAACCTCAAATGAGGCCAGCCCACAGGTCAATATACTTTTAGCAGGGGACTTTAATTTTCTGAGTCTCAGCTGGTCTAAGAGTTATATCCAACCTGAAATTATACAACTGGACAGGAGAGATATGAATGCTGTTTTCAATGCTACTAAAAGACTTCCTCCTGCAGCAAATCATTGCCCGTCCAGTTAAGGGAAAAAAGATACTCGACCTAGTCTCTACCATCAATACAAACTTCACTCACAATGTTCAGATCATTCCCACCACTATTTCTGACCACATTATACAATTATCTGTATATGGTTCAAAGAGGGCAACACACACAAATAACATCAAACATGGTTCACTCCTCATGAATTTCAGGAAGGCCAAGTGGAAGGAAGTCGAAAATGAAATCTTCGAAACAAACTGGTATCAGCACATTGGCAACCTCAATGTTAACGAGGGAATGAAGTTTCTGTACGAAGAGTTAATGAAGATCTGTTGAAAACATGCCCCATACAAACACGCCTATTCCTGCAAGCACTTGGTTCCACGAGATAGATGGATACTAATGTGTAACAGAACCAAACCAACAATGGATACTAATGTGTAACAGAACCAAACCAACAATGTGTAACAATGTGTAACTAATGTGTAACAGAACCAAACCAACAATGTGTAACAATGTGTAACTAATGTGTAACAGAACCAAACCAACAAA
>NC_068985.1:119239908-119259833 GCF_001194135.2 Octopus bimaculoides
TACTAATGTGTAACAGAACCAAACCAACAATGGATACTAATGTGTAACAGAACCAAACCAACAATGTGTAACAATGTGTAACTAATGTGTAACAGAACCAAACCAACAATGTGTAACAATGTGTAACTAATGTGTAACAGAACCAAACCAACAAAACAACTAAAAAACCAACTCTCAACAGATGAGATTTAGAAAAGAAAAATAAACATCGAGCTTGACCTGAAACTATCTCATGAAAAAGAAATTCCACTAAGTGAACAGCAAGCAGTGTAAAATATAAAATCTATTTCTGTGTTCTATTTGCACTTTGCTAACCAAAAATCAGCTACATATAACCAGATTGGCTATCTAATGTATAAAAATGGATCATATATTAATGATGCATCACAAATATGCATGTTCTTGAGTAAACATTATGACAGTGCATTTTCCCAACCTATAGTTAACAAAATAATATATGAGCCAAATGAATTCTTTGATCCGCAGAACTCAGCTAATGACCTAGTCATTACAGTCAATGACCTAGATTCAAATTCAGCATCTGGATCAGACAGTATCTCAGCCATACTACTAAAAACACACAAAAACTGCCTCATGAAACCATTAAAGATACTATTTCAAAAGTCATTAGAATTCCCCGAACTATTGAAAGACACAATAATGCTACCAATACACAAAGGAAGGTAGTGGGGCTGAAGCTAAAGATTACAGACCTGTTTCTCTCACATCTAAAATTATCAAGTGCATTGTCTGAAATTAGTACATACCTTGTTGAAAACAACCTCATAGATGACATACAGCATAGTTTTTGGATTGGACGAAGTTGCTTTTCACAACTATTACAGCACCATAACACTATTCTTAATAATCTCTTGAGAGGGAAGGACATTGACTGCATGCACCTTGATTTTGTTAAGATGTTCAACAAGACTGATCATGGAATCATCTGTCATAATTTAAGGAATCTTGGTGTCTCAGGAAAACAAAGAGAATGGCTCTTTGACTCCCTCTGTGGTAGGAGCCAAACTGTTACTGGAAATGGTTTCCTCTCTGCAAAGTCAACTGTAATAAGTGGTATGCCTCAGGGAATGGTTCTAGGACTGTAATTATTTATCATCAACCTATCACAAGTGTACTCATCTGAAATACCAAGTTATGCCGATCATGCAAAAATATCCATGGCTATCCAAGCTCCAGAAGATACTGTCCCACTCCAAAATGAGCTACACCTCATTTATATCAATAGGTAGATTAAAACAATATGAAATATAATAAATAAGATTTCAGATTCTTCGTTACAAAGAGAATAAACACAAATCACAATATTTGATGCCAAAATGATTCAGAGTGCTAATGATATATGGGACTTAGGAGTAATCATATCAAATGATGCATCTTTCATTAGCCACATCACCAAACTGATCTCTAAATGCAGATATTTCATAGGATGGATCTTGCAAACCTTTAGGACAAGAGAGCCAATAGTTAGGCTAACTCTATGGAAAACCTGAGTTCTGAACAGGTTAGATTACGGCTCACAGTTTTGGTCTCCTAACTCGTCCACTCTCATAGAAATTGAAGGGTTACAAAGAACATTTACCAGTAAAGTACCTTTGGTTAAAAGCCTTAAATACTAGGAATATTTGAAAGTGCTGTGTCTCTACTATGTTGAATGCTGAAGACAGAGATATACTATCACATGTGTATGGAAAATTCTGTTCCAAACTTCAACATTAGAGAGAATTTTAATGCACAAACTGTTAGATACTACAGTCAGCTTCCAAATATGCCACTTTCGAAATCATGAGCAAAAACACTTTATTGTACCAGTCTGATATTAAGAGGTCCTCAACAGTTTAAGTGCCTGGCTAAAGTAATCAGAAATATAAAAGGAACTCTACTGAAACATTAAACAAAACAACATTGGCTAAACTCCTAACAATAATACCAGACTAGTCAGCCATTCAAGGTTGCACTCAGAGGAGATCAGCTGCTCCCAACTCAATCATAGACCAACTTCCTGCCATAAAGTGACAAACTGCAAAATTGTGACATAAAAAAAATAACAAAGTTTTCATGTGGTTTATAAATGGGTGCATTTAAAAGTAAGAGTTACAATAAAATTAAAATTAAAATATAGTTTGTATCTAGTCAAAGGGTCTCTTGAAAGCCAAAAATGTAAAGTGAATGTTATACAAAAGTGGTGCCATTTTAAGTGAAAAAAAATAAAATTCAAATGTAAAATCAATGTATTTTTCCACTCGACAATTTAAATTTCGCAGCGTATCTACAAGAATTTAAAAGTTCCAGCCTTTGGTTCAATCCTGAAAAAGGATGGAAAATTTTTTCAGTCAGGCACATATCAGACCTCATTGGGCCTCTATATGCTCCATGTTTATATGGTGCTGCCCTCTCTAAGAGTGTCCAGCAGATTTTGAAAGGACGGGTATCACTTTCTTTCAACTGCCAGACACACTTAGCTAGACTTGTTGCTGTCCTATTTTCAGGATATTTAAATGAATTTCGACGGGAATATAGCCTTGTCTTGAAGGAATTTTCCATGGCCCATGTACAAGTCTTTGTTTGTGAGCCATCTATTTGCACCTTAGCTTTATATACTATCCCTTTCTCCAAACAATTTCCTCTCAACAGACAGCAACTTTGGTCCTAACAATTACAATTCTGATTATATCCAGTACTGTGGTTATTCCCAATAGATTTTGCATTGTGCTGGTTAATTAAAGAGGTAAAGTTCTTGCAACAATAACAGCTAACCCTCAGCGTTCTCCTATTAAAAATTCTATGGTACTTATGGTTTGCTTGAAAGATCTTAGAAATTAGTTTCAAGAATTCCCTACCTATATTAGTTTTTACAGCAATATTAAATGTTGGATTAAACCACAAAACTTTCCTAGTTCTAGTCCTATTTGCTCTATTATTGTTAGTTATGCTTTGACTATACTGGATCTTTTTTGGCCATCTTGGAAACTTCTGAACCACTTGTACACTGTGCATACACAGCAGAGTTCAAAGTCAATCTGTGCCAAGCGACTTCACTCTGCACGCTTTAGCTTCGTTACTATGGCAACAGTCCCAATACTAATTGATTAGACCTCGTACATACATATGTAGACACATGTACATGCAGAAAAATACATGCATACTTATAAAGAAATTCTGGAGTTATCTGCTCGGGGGAACATAGTAAGGCCACTTAGAGTGAATTATTCAGACTATTTATACTGAGTTTGCACATGTTTTACTAAATAGTGAATGCAACAATTGTTGTTTTGTTTGTTTTGAGAATACACCAGAGATGAATGAACTAAGACAGTAGTAGTTCTTATATACACATTAATAGAATAAAATGTTTAGTACTCTTGTTGTTAACGGTGGTGATGATGAGAGAATAAGGAAGAAGCTGAAACTAAAGAAATAAAGACAGATGAAGTGGTTAGAACAAAGTAAAATGACAGATTTCAAATTCTGGCACAAGGCATGCAGGTTTGGAGAAGAGAATAAGTCAATTTCATCGACCCCAGTACTCAACTGGCACTTATTTTATTGACCCTGAAAAGATGAAAGGGAAAGTGGACCTCAGTAGAATTTGAACTCTGAACATAAAGACAGACGAAAAACTGCAGAGCATATTGCTTGGCATGCTAACGATCCTGTCAGCTTGCCGCCTTAATAGTAGAATGATAGATTGGAAGATAGATAAGAAATTAATTAGAATAGTGAAGTACCTGATTGCATATATATATATTCAAATGTGTTTAAATATTGTACAATAAATATTTAAGTTTCAATATGTTGCTGTGCATAATACTTAAGTGTTTCTAATTATGGTGCGACATTGCAATCCATGAAAAGACAGGAAGATTTCTGGACATTTGTGTACACAAGTTGATAGGTGCCTTGAAGGAAGTGTAGAGACCAAGTGTATCTGGTGCTGTTGTGAATAATTACTGTAGATAAAGCAAGTATGACAAGCTGCTAAACACATTTTGGATGTGATGAAGTGAGTAAACTTCCTTTATTTTATTATTACTTAAGCAATACTGTATAAAGAGAAGAAAATAAATAGCTGAAAGCATAGTGCAGACAACATAGTCTGTGTTTCTTATTGAAAATGCCAGGAGAATATGGCAGATGATGTTACTGAAACAATGTTAGATTTTGCTGTGATATGATCAGGTGTCAGAATACATAATACCCACTGAACAGAAACCTTCATAATGACAAGTTCATTGTGCAGAATATTCTTGACTTACTCACAAGATATGCTGATAGCATTGACTATTTGATTCATAGTTAATTGCCTGTCATCCATCAGCATGTGATAAATACAACCAATGTTTTCCTCATTGGTGGCAGTTGCAGGATGTCCAGACCTTGGGTTACATCCAGGACTCTCTGTTCCCTTCCTAAATTCAGCTGCCCACTTTTGCACTGTTGATAAAGCTGGAGCATCATCCTCTAATGTAGAAACTATGTCAGCATAAATGTCAGTGGGGGGGGGGGGGCTAAACCCTTTTTTTTTTGCAGGTATTTGATAACACCATGATGCCAAGTTTTGTCCATTTTAAACAAAAATCACTACTAGTTACTTTTGAAGTATTCTTTTAACTGTCAGATATCAGTTTACCTGAAAAGAAACAATGCAGTTATTAATAAGAGTTGTAAACAATGCATGCAAGATTTCATAGCTCTAGTATCACCGTTTCATAGTTAGGCTATGAACTTTTCAGCCCATCCTCATTGATTTCTCACCAACGGAGAAACAGCTGGTTTCTGACCGGATACAAGGCATTTTCATTGGAATTTCCTATAACAACTATGTATATATGTGTCTCTACATGAGCAAATATCCATATTTTTGTTTTACATATGTGTACTCATACATATAGTTGCATGTTTAAACATGTTGTGCATATGTGCTTATATACTAAACTTTTGTAAGGTTTTACATATGTTGACTGTTCCATTGATGGCTTATATTTATACTCTTTTAATTAACTTTCTCCTTTTCTTCTTTCTAGTTTTGAGAGCCCTAATTTCTCCAGATTGGTGCAGAGGCATAAAAAGTAAATATAAAATGACAACAATGAGGATGATGGTGATGATGATGATGGTGTGTGTGTGTGTGTGTGTGTGTATGCCTGTACAAATTAAATAGGGTGGCTTATTAGCAATTAGAACCTGAAGACAAAATTAATGGAGGTCACAAAAGTGACATACGGTACTGACTAGCACCGCTTTTTTAAAATTTGTTGTTTACACTTTTACTGTTTTAGAAATCAGCACACATTTTCAACGGTTTTTCTTGTAAGACTGACAGAGGTAGTTGAGTTTAACCCTAGGCATTAAGAGCCATTGATGCGAAGATGGTCTACATGAAAATCCAGAATCACGATCCGGCTATGTACACTGGGGACTTACCTCCCTTTGTCAGACACTTAAGACAGTGCATTTGTGATTTGAGTTAGTTTAACTTTTATCTTTAGCAAAAGTAGTGCTAGTCAGTACCCGCTGTCATTTTTGTGACCTCTATTAATTTTGCCTTCAGGTTCTAATTGCTAATAAGCTACCCTTTTTAATTTGTGGTATATATATATATATATATATATATACCAGGTGCAGTGAATATATTGTCATCTAAATCATGCAAAAATGAAAATAACACTGACATCTCATTTTAACAGATATATTTACGAAAGCTACATTAAAAAATCTTGGAATACAAAAGAGTAAATTTATTCAATAAAATCGCCATTGGCTTCAACCATGGCCTCCAGATGACTTCGGAATCTCCTACAACTCTTCTGGATGGTCTCCTTGTTTAAGTTGATGAATGCTGCCATAATCCTTGCCTTCAGTTCATCTTTGGTGTTACAAGGAATCTTGTTGGTCTCTCACTCAACTGTGCCCCACACATAATAATCAAGGGGTTTGCAATCAGGGGTGTTAGGTGGCCAGATGTTAGGGGTGATGTGGTGCAGAAAACGTCTCACAGCTATGACTGGGTTCTCCTACTTGTGTAGCATGGTGCAGAGTCCTGTTGCCAGACATAGGGTCTTCCAACAGCCCCCCTCTTGACCCAGGGCAGCACTACCTCTTCCAGGTACTTGATGTAGGCCTCTGTGTTGAGTCTGAGGATGTGTGGGAAGATGAATGGAAGCATAATGTTCTCATCACAAGTGATCACTCCCAACACCATAATGTTGTCTGGATGTTTGATTTTTATCACTCTCAGTACATGTTTTGGGGACACAGCAAACTAACAGTTGTTCTGTGTGTTCACCATCTGCTTGTATTGGAGTTTCTGGAGTGAATGCCAAGTAGTACAGCATGTTGTTTGCAAGTTTCTTGCAGAGTGAAGTGTGTCATGGTGCTGTTTTTCTCACAGGCAGTACCCAACTGACCCTACTATACAGTGTAGTCAACAAAATTAAAAACAAACAATGCACATGCATGAAATTAAAATATAAAATGGCAACAATTTACCCATATTAATCAATGAAATTCTAACCTAGTATGATTTTCTTGTTTAATATTTACAATCTTTACAATTTTACAATATTATATATTTATTGTGATAAAACTAGTACTTTTATGCATTACGCAATCATTAGGTTTATGTAGTAGTAGTAGTGACAGTCATGTTCCACAATTGACAACTGTAGTGAAATGATAAAATTTGTCTTTTAAATACCTTCTGATGAACCCAAGCAGGCTCAATCTTATGAACTGTATTTTAGAACTGTGGTTTAGATGTCATAGTTTGGCAAGTGCACCAAGTAAGTTCTAACTGTATTTTGACCAATCAGTATGTGGCTTAGAATATACTGTAAAAAGAGAATGATAATTTTATCACATATATAGGAACAGTCAACAGGTTGTGGGAAAATGTTAAACTTGAAGAACTTACACCTGAGATGTTCAAGTGTCTTATTTTCATACAAGGCCTTACAACAAGTGAAGATACAGAAATTCAGGCAAGAATTCTTTCTAAATTGGAACAAGCAAACCAAGATCTAATCTTACAGTCTATGGCAGAAGAATGCCAAAGGATGGTAAACCTGAAACACAATGTAGAAAAAATTCGAAAGGATTCCTCAAAAATACAGATATGCCGACCAGAAAAGTTCAACCAAACAAGAGCACCACGTCCTAATTCATGTTATGGATGTGGGAGCATACATTTCAGAAAAGACTGTCCATTTAAAAATCAAAAAATGTTACAGATGCAAAAGAATTGGTCACAAGAGTTCACACTGCAGAATAAAATTATGAAGGTCAAATGTTAAAAATTCTAGAGTGCTCTCAGCAGAAACAAAAATTGACTCCCAAATAAGAATATTCGTACACATAAAAATAAATGGAATAGATATTAAACTTCAGTTGGATACTAGAAGTGATATTTCAATAATAAATATGGACACATGGAAGAAGATAGGGAAACCTATGTTGAGAAAAAACACTGAAATCTGCTCGTAGCATGATGGGCGACAAATTACATTTCATTGGCAAAATGTGGACTAATGTCACATTTCGAGGGAAAACATGCAAGGCGAATGTCGTCATTAAAAAATCCAACCGATCTGTTTGGTACAGGTTGGTTAGAATTATTTGATTTATGGGACCTCTTTATATATCTCTATTGCAAAAACATAAATGGTTATTCCTCTAAAAATAATTCATCTGAAGAGTTAAAGAGAAAATTTTTTTTAATGTTTCTACAAGTACTCTCAGACAAACTAGGTCTATGCACAAAGACTGAAGCGTGTTTTGAATTAGATGATAACGTTACACTTCTGTTCAAGCCTAATAGGAAAGTGCCTTTTGTGGCAATAAAGCAAGTGGACAATGAATTGGACAGATTGGAAAAAAACCCAGAATCATTGAAAATGTGAATTACACGAAATGGGAAGCTATGTATAAAAGAGAATAACAACAAAATTAGGTTGTGTGCCAATTTTTCGACTGGTTTAAATGACTGTTTAAAAATGAACCATTATCCACTACCGACCCCAGAAGATATTTTTACAAAACTAAATGGAGGAAAAATATTTTCAAAACTCACTCTGTCTGACACATATCAACAAATCAAAGTAGATACAAAATGCTCAGAGCTGTTAATGGTCAACACGCACATAGGCATCCTAAATTAAGTGGCAGCGTTAATGAAGATGTTACACGTTAATTTAATGTGTTAAACTTATCTTTATTAATGTATATTGAATTATACATAGATCTGTACAAGATTTACACAGTTATAAGAGTTAGAACATGTGATCTGTTCGTGGACCTTTTTCTTTGGAAATTATTGCCCGCCACACTAAAAAGTTTCCCCACCCCTGATATAGAATAACACCAAACCCAAATACTAATTCAGGAAAATCCCCAGCAGAGTTAATGTTCACGTGTAAAATAAAATCGATCTTCTATAAATTATTGCCAGGAAAAAAATACATATAAAGGAAGACAAAAAATACATTTAAAGGAAATACAAGAAATATTACATAACATTTTGAAGTAGGAGATAAAGTTCATTTTAAAAATTACAAAAACGGTAAAAAAAGGTTGGGAGGATGGCTGTGTAATGAAAAGATTAGGTAACATAATGTATTAGGTGGTCAAGAAAGTTCTTGCGGAATTTTAAATTTTGGTTTTAAATAATGTATTTTCAAATTAATTTTCATTAAATTGCTTCTGAATTAGACATAACATATACGACAATTTCCAACCACTTGAAAGAGATTAGAAAAACAAAAATACTTGAGAAATGGGTGCCGCATGAATTGAATGACAAACAAAAAAGACGCTGTTTTAAATTGTTGTCTTCCTTTCAACAAGAACGACCTGTTTCTCGACCGGATTGTGACTTGCGATGAAAAGTGGATTCTTTACGACAACCGGCGACGCTCAGCTCAGTGGTTGGACGCTGACGGAGCTCCATGGCACTTCCTGAAGCCAAAGTTGCACCAAAAGAAGGTCATGGTGACTGTTTGGTGACCTGCAGCCAGTCTCATCCATCACAGCTTTTTGGATCCAGGCGAAACCATTTTGGCGGAGAAGTACTATCAGCAAATGGATGAAATGCATAAGAAACTCCGACAACAACAGCCAGCATTGGTCAATAGAAAAGGACCAATTCTTCTCCACAACAACGCTCAGCCGCACGTCGCACAACTGATCCTGCAGAAATTGAACAAATTGGGCTACGAAATTCTGCCTCATCCGCCATACTTACCTTACCTACTGACTACCACTTTTTCAAGCATCTCGACAACTTCCTGCATGAGAAATGCTTCATAAACCAAGACGATGCCAAACATGCCTTCAACGACTTCATCACCATCAGAACGCAGGATTTTTATGCTACTGACATAAATAAACTTGTTTCACATTGGCAAAAGTGTGTTGATTCTGATGGTGTTTATTTCGATTAATAAAGTTTTGTTTGAGCTGAGATATGGGCATCTGAATTTAAAGGTTAAAAACTGCAAGAACTTTCTTGACAATCTAATATTTAATTAAAGGACAATATTTGGAACATAAGAGACACCTTAAACAGTCAAAGATGAGACATACAGAAGGACGAAGGGTAATACTAATGGAAGTCTTCTATGATATGTTTGAAGTGCCGACACTGAGAGATATTGAACCCTATAGAACTAGCTTCAGAAAACGAAAACACTGAATGTCTGGAAGTAATACCTGAGCGAAAAAGATATTAAATTTTCAAAGAAAAAAAAAAAAAACAAGCGCGCTTAGTACAGTGAAAAGAAAAAGTGCTATGTGCAATGGACAATACTACCCTTAAAAGTCAGGTAACAGTTAAGATACGACAGCTAAAAAAAAAAGAGGGAAAAGTGTTAGAAAGACAAAAAATAAAATAAATTCCAGTTTCTTACAATAGTCAAAATCTCAAAAGGGGAGATGTGATGAGAGTTATGACGCCCTCTTGTGAGAGATAGACTGGTCCAAGTAAAGTATAAATAGTAACGATCCGAATGAGTTCAAAAAGTTCAGAGTTTGGAGTCGAGTGAAGTTCGTGTTAGTTTGCAGTGAAGTCAGAAGGTGTCAGTTGGTCAGTTCACAAGGAATATTGATTGTTGGTTCATAAAGAGATTTGTTAGTTTGTTACATTGTTTTTACACTTGTCTAGTTATCTTATTTATTGTTTGTAACAAGCTATGTTGCAACATCAGGCAACAAGGATTTTGAAGCTCAAGTATGTTATTTAACAATTTGTTTGTGATACAACTTGTTAAATAATGGAAGACCCATTAGCTTCCAAAGCACAGTTGCAAAAGCAACAACAAGAGGAGCAACAGGAGTTTCAGAAGCAACTATTACAACAACAACTGCAACAACAATTATTGGAGCTATATTCAAAGAAGTCCAAAGATGAGGTAAGTTCGTTTTTGCCAGATGGTATTTCAAACTTGATTAATGAATGCATGCATCATATTACTGAAGGTGGGAGAAGATTTTTAAGCAAGATTGCACATCATGGTCGGATGAACAAAAAGTGAGATTGTTATAGCGAAAATTAGCTCCGATAGAGCATGAATGCTACTGTGATTTCGTATTGCCTAAAAAACCCAATGAAATTTGTTTTAAAGAAACAATAGAATTACTGTCTAACAAATTTAGTGATAAAACTTATTTATTTAACACTCGAATGGAATGTTAGAATATAACGAAAAAAGAGAATGATGATTTTATCACACATGTACGAACAGTCAACAAAATGTGTGAAGCAGAAATCGAACAAACATATTGTTGCGATGGGAGTTTTAATGCTAAAGGGCTAAGGTTCCAACTACTATTGTCATTGCCCTTGAGAGGCTGGCAATAGCAGAGATATTGATAAGAACTGAAGCTAAGGTTACTATAGTTACTAATAGAATTTAGCTACCAACAGAAATATTTCGGGTTGACAGTTTATGTATAATACTTTTTGTTCTAGCTGTGGACCCCCTTCAGCCATGTTAAGGAAATACAAAAGCTACATGATAGGAGCTGTGGATAAAAAGAAGATTAATTTCACCCATACCTTTTATTGTTGATGCACTTAAGTAGTACTTGAGTAATATTTATGACACTAAAAGTAATCAGAACTGGTTTCAGCATTCTCACTGGACATACGAATAGAGTTTGGGTTAGAGAAGTGTTCACATTTGGTAGTCAAAAGAGGAAAGATGGTTAGCTAGGCATGAAACAAGGGCACCAGTGATCTGAATATCAATGTTGCAAATACTTTTGAATCAATGAGAATACTACATATGTTGATGCTGTTAGTAAGGACAGAGCGACAAAAGAATAGTTCAGTAGGCTTTGGAAAGTATGGAGCATGGGGCTGTTTGTATTCAATAAGACTATATCCCATAATGTTTTTCACTGTCCCAGTGCTAGGATTAATATTCGAAATCTTAGACTAGACACTTGAATAAATTCACAACTTGGACATCAAGACTATGAAGATACTAACAATAGCTAGTAACTCCCACAACAAAAGTGACATTGTCTGGATCTATATTAAATGGAAGGATGGAGATAAAGGTCTAAGATCAGTCCACACAGACTTTGAGTGCCACATTGTATCACTCGGACAACACATACAGAACAGTGAAGAGAGAAATGAGTAAATGAGTAAATGAGTAAATGAGAAATGAGTAAATGCATATTCAACAGTGAAGGTAATAACATGAGATTAAATGAAGAACTCCTGAAGAAATATTCCAAGTTTACAGCTTCACCATGTAAACCAAAGGTCATTGGACAGACCTACTTAGACAGAAACTTAGAAGAGAAATATTCATCATACCAGCAGAAAATTATGTCTGGGTATATGTATTCCACCTTCTAGAGAATGCCAACAACATTAGCAAGAATAGTAGCCTCTATTGGACCTGTAATTAGTACATCACATCTTGCCTATAAGTCCAAATTTTCACCAGGCTAAACATTTTCATTTGTTCTTATCATCATAAGCATATGTATAAACATCAGATTGACAAAGAAACTTAGTAATGCTTGGATTATTTAAAAAAGAATAACACAAGCTGATCAGCATTCTCCAGATATACTTGGTTAGAGGAACCATAAAAGTTTGTAAAACATTTCAGGAATTCTACTTTTGAGGTTTCTGGGTAAATATATGCAGGCAATCACATATATGTATGGAATATATATGTATGTGCACACATAAAAAGAGATGAAACTCACATTTGCATTCTATTGTAGTATGTACACTGATGACTGCAAGTTTATCCACATACACACATGCATACACATATTTGCATACACCAACCAATTCAGGTAATGACAAACATTAAGAGCTGTCTTGATTTAAACAAAAGAGCTTTGTCATCTTGTTAATGACTGGTTTGAATTCTGCAAAGGGAAAAAGTAAAAAAAAATCCTCAAATAAGCATCCATCCATCCATCCATCCATCCATCCAAGCTTCTTTCAATTTTTGTTACTAAATTTACTCACAAGGCTTTAGTCAGCCTGGGGTTGTAACAGAAGCCATTTGCCCAAGGTGCTGCACAGAGAGACTAAACCCATGCATACATACATGTATGTATGCATGGATTTACATAAGCACACATATGCGCATGCTCACACCACACATGGAAATGTTGAAACAGTATGACCCAAAATATTTTGTGGTAGAGTAGTTACATGTTAATAGTATAGTTAATAAATATAGGAACGCTTGATGTTCATGTTTTGAGAGGCAGCCTCAACTGGCATGTGTTGGCTGCTGCGCTGCCTAGTTCTCATGGTTAGTATATTGTAAGGAAACCACTGACTCAACTACTATTCCTCACCACTCCCAATCATTGGTCTACTTTTTTTCAGTCACTTGCAGTAGGAGAATAGTTAAGTTCAAGTCTCACATTAGCAGTTAAGTATACAAAATACTGAATTACAGAATTGGGTGAGGTGTCAGTTGTATGGGAAAGTAATCTAAGTCTTGTATAACTATAATTAACCATAAAAGATGTGAATGGTTAATGTGAAGGTTGTTTCAGTAAAATAATGTAAGAATTGCATAATGACTATGGTTACACCTAGGTTTGGGAAAGTAATTTAAGAAATTACGTAATGTCTATACTTAATCTGGAAAGATTTATTTAGTATTAACTGGGTTAATATTTCTAAAAATTATCTCAAGTATTAATATAAACCAAGGTTTAAAAGAACTTTTGTTAATAAAAATTTAACAGAAGAAAATATAATTTTTTGGAAAGGGTATAGTTAGATAAACCAATGTTTCTATTTGTCTGGTAGTTATTTAACAATGATGAATGATGAAGGCTAAAGTCCTCAGTGGTGAAAATTGAACTGAAAATGTAAAGAGTAAAACCAACATTGGTGAAGCTTCAGCTTAAATATAAAAGGATGAACTTAAAAATTAAAAGGCATTTTTGGTTAGTTCGCCATCCATCACATATGAAGATGAATAATTTCATATCGTTTTCTTTTCCTTGTATGTGTGTGTGTAATACATACCTAAATGTATGTTTGCCTATAAAAGTGTAATTATTTGGAAATAAAATAATTCTGAGCTTCCACCAGCATGGTAAATGATAGATTGGTCAAGTGAGTAATAGAGTCTCGATGTATTCGCTCTTCCTGCTAGATACAGCAGTTGCTGTAACTGCCACAACTCACACCCAACTTAAAAATGACAGGATGGGCATAGTTGGGGTACCTTTGAACATGGGTCTGCTTTATTGGAGTTGAATAGTGACTAAACACCAACATATTCATATACTCACATACAAGGGGACAAAGAAAATGATTAAAATATTTTATTCTTGATTGGTTTTCACGGTTACTGAATCACAAGTTTGAAGATGATAAAGTAATCTCGATCAAAGTTCTCTAGAAAATAAATGTTATTATATACTTTCAACAGGCAGCATAAAATTTAAAATCGATGATTAAAAGACTTCAAAATCTAAACATTACTAACATAACAACCAAGTAACCTTCTCCATGTTGGTTAGGTGTTGCTGTCTCATTATGTAACTTCATACAAAAGTGGTCTTTACCACAAAGCTGAGGGAGCAAAAACAGCCAAAGTTGAATGTAAAACATGTGAATCATTAGCATTTATAAGAAATTGAAACTCTGCACATGTTTCCACTTCATTGAGCATCACCAGCAAAGTGAAGCGCCATCTTGTTACTTTGAAGGTGGCAAGTGCTTTGTTAAGTTGCATTCAGATACAGAGATATATATTTTCAACATAAAAATGTTGAGTTGTTTACAAAATAAACAATTTGCAGATGAAATCTGCTTGCTAAAAATGTCACTAATAGTAGTGGTTCTTTACTACTACTACTACTACTACTACTTTTTTTAACACTGTACTGCTGCAATTAAAAATATTACTACTAACTATAACTTTCTTTTGTAGTGATAGGGTGTGATTCAGGTAAGAATTGGTTGCCGTTTCCGACAGGTACACAGAATTATTGTAGCATCTGACGACATGCTGGTGGTATTTAGTTTCGTTTTTTGCGTTCTGAGTTCAAATCTCACCAATGCCTCGTTGACTTTTATATTCAGTAGACGATAGAAAATAAATAACAAGTACTAGGTTGATTTATTGTTCCTATAAAAAGTACGAGGAATGTGAATGGAATTATAATAGAAACAAGCTATATAGTGCTGCGCTTATCAACCTTTGTCTAGTAGTTTATGAATTGTAAATTGTTTATGGATAAGTTACACAGTCATATAAAAGCATAGGAACCACAACATAATATTTATTGTAAACAAAAAACTCATGGATATTTCAAGTATCAAACAGAAAAGCGCGATGCAGTAGAATATATTTTTGAAAAATGGGTCGCGAAAGATTATTGAATTTGCCAAAACGGGTGGGAACCGCTGAGAGAAAGAGAAATAAAGAAGGAGAATGGGAGAAAGAGAGAGAGTTTCTCTCTGATGCGTGGAAACGAAGAGACAGGAAATAGGTGCATTTGGCTGGAGAGAATTGTGGCTTCTGATTGATGAAAATCTGCTGACGTCATAGAGTTAATTTGAGGCACGGTAGGATTGGCAGACTATTTATCAATGAGTCGAAACAGTTATCTCAGTTGACTTCGGTGGAACTTAATTGAAAAGGCACTCAAGTAACTATTCGTTTGTTAGTAAATACCAAAAATTAGTTTTTAGCTTTCGTATAAACACATCAAAAGAAAATAAAACACTTCAATAATATATTGTTTTATCCTCATTATACAAAGCGTTAAGTAGCTATTTTTTTTCTTCTACTTGGATTCACGCAACGATGGAATTAAGACTAGGTCATATAATCTTTGTGGCTCTTCTGGTCCGTAAGTATTTTGATAATTCATTCCATTACAGTGTTATTAAAGATGTTTGCCCGTATTTATAAATACAGGTACATACTCTCATCTCTCTACCTATTTAGATTTTCTCACAAGAAATACTTCTTTACTCTTTCTCTGTCTCTCTCTCAAATATTTCATATTAATGTTTTTTATAACAGGTTTCTTGCATCATCGTTATTCCGAGGTCTGAATAATAAGACTCTGCTTCTAATGTAAAATATTATCTAAATTCTACTTTTTTTGTTTTGAATATTTTTTTTCACGCTTGTAAACTCAAATGTTTATTTCCCTAATACATGGTGTGGTAGAATCAAAATTGTCTTCATAAAAGTCCCTTTCTGTAATTCTTTGTTTTCTTTTCTCTTTTATGTAGTTCTTTTTTTCTTTTCTAATTGTCTACACTTGTAAGTACCACTAATTGACTGATTTCAGGTTAACCGAAAGAGCTATACTAAAAGGTGTAACCGTAGCTATTCCGTCCTTGGTGCTAATGTAGTTAGAGTATTTAGGGAACGCATTACTTTTTTTCTCTCCTCAAAACTAGTTGTAATTTGAGGTTAACGGGAACTGCTATTTCAAGCATGCCTGTCGACCACGTTGTTTCCAGTTATATATGTCATTTTTATTATTGAATTTACATAATTTTGTAATGAAAACGCTAGAGTTAACTTAAAAATTTAAAGCAAAAGAAAATGAAGTTTTAAGGCTTTAGTAAAGTTTACTATTAATAAGGGACATTTTTTTTTTTCATTCACGTGAATCAATGGAAAACTGTCGGTATGACAAAATTTTGCTATCGAATCTCGATCTCAGCCAAACACCGAATCTTAATCCTTCGAAAATACGTGCGTATAGATTATCCTCCTCTGAAAGAAAGAAAGAAAAAGTGTCGGTTGAAATAAAGATTTATCATTGGAAAATTCTCATAAGTTCAAGTTTGGTATTACTGCATTTTCGCTCGTCCATTCTTTTCCTTCTGCTCTTATCTTAATCTTTAGACTGATTAAAATTGAACTTCGGCGTCGGAAAAAAAAGTTACAGCTTAAAAATAAATTTTAGTAAAAATCGTTATTTGAAACAAGAGCATTTTTTTTTTTTTTCATTTAATTAATAGCTTTTTTTTTCCTTGAAAGAAACTTTACGTATTAGGTAATTTTTAAAAAGATATTTTATGGTGAATAAAATTTTATTGGTGAATTTTTCATAGAAAAATATCCTCCACTTATTAGTAAAACGGTATGAAATGAATTTTTTATTTAGGCAGCAAGTTTTCGAAGCTTTTTCGTCTGGAAATCTCAAAATTATAGTGTGAAAATATATTTAATAAACAAATTAATAAAGAAGTTACATTCCATTTACGCGAAAGAAATTATACAACTTCTGATAGATGAGGTTGAATTAAGTTTCGAACCTCGGAGGAAGCCCTCTAGATTTTTTTTTCCATTAACGTTTGTGTTAAAGGTTTCAGCGCCATACAACTTCCATCTTAATTGTTTAGTACATCTAAAAGTGTACTAAACTAAGTGTCTGAGCGCGGTATCTTTGATAGTGAGTTTTGACGGACACAAATAAACCACGAACTCTTGCTTTGGCCTACTTGAAATCTTACATATTTTTCTATGTATTTATGTGTGTGTAAGGGGTGGGGGTAACAAGGCCATGCCTCTTTACAACTTAATCGCCTCGTTTATTAATTAAAGCATAATTTTTGTTAGAAATTTGTAGATTAAAATGTTAAGGAAGAAAAAATATTTATAAACAAAATAAATCGATTAGCATTTAAATATTGCACAACGTAATGTCATATATGAGGAATGGGACACTGCAGATTATTATGCAGAAATACTTTTCTTCGATCTCTATATAGTAGACTACTTTATTACTGCTTTGACTTGTAGAATAAACTAAACTCCAACTAGAAATTTATTTTTCCGTATATTTGTATTTCGTATTGGTATAACCAGGTTGTGATAGATCGTTTTCAGTGTTGTGCAGCGACCATGAATATATTATTGAATGTTTGAAAAGGCATAAACTTTTCTGGGTGTAATAAAAAATGAAAACTTTTGATATAATTTTCATTGTATTTCCTTGAAATTTCATTTCATAAAAATGCATTAAAATGTGAGGAAAATGATCAGGGACACTACATACTAGTTATGTAAAACAAAAACTAACTTTTGTTTTGGTAAACCTTATTAGGCACTTTTTCGTTATGTGTCTATAAAATGACTGATGAGAAAGTGAAAAAATAAATGATAATCAGTAAAAAATACAATAATTTTTTTCTAAATTATTTAAGATAGGGTTGAACATTACAAACCCATAACATCTATGCATTGTGGCAAAAGTTAACTGATATGAGCTGATTGAAAGGAAATGTTCGCATGATAATTGGATGTGGATTATTGAATTTCTTGTATTGATGGAATTAATTCATAATTTAATCAAAATATAATTTGTACTACTTCTTGAATTCTAACAAACACTGAGAATTAAACGGAAATAAGATACTTTTCGGTTTGAATTTGTGGATAAGAAACGATTATCAGTTTTTTTCTTTTCACTTTCAAAAGTCTTTTTGATGTTCATGTTGACCAGTTTAAATATACTCACAACGTAAGAATACTCCTTATAATAGAATTTATGCATATCTATCAAAATATGTAACCGAAACTTTTCTGGCTCTTCCACTTATCACTTAGTACCCCCTCTCTAAACACCTCATACCTCACACTGCTTTCTGAAGTAGAAATAGCACCCAAATCTCCCTCAATTCATACCACATCGTAAATAAATACTCTAAATAAACATTTTCATGGCTAGAATGCATTTCATCATAGTTCTGTTCTATGAACGCTGATCTGGAGCTAAACTAGTACTTTGAGCCAGCGAGGGAAAGCTATATTTACGGGTTTTTACGGCCATTTGTTCTGAAAGACCAGTGGTTCTCAACCTAGAAATTGTATGAAAAAATTAAAATATTTTGTGTATTGTAGAATTATAACCAAGTTATTGCACGTAAATCTTAACAAAATTTTATATGGGTCCCCAAGGGTCATATGGGCCCCAGTTGAGAACCATTGTGATAGACATGATAGCTTAATTTCTCTCGAATCGTATATCATTTTAAATAAGGCAAGAACACACCAGACTATATAATCATAATCTCTCTCTTGTATATGAGAAAGGGAGGCTTGCTTAGGACCAGCTTCCGTAAGCTCTGCTGCAAATTGCTGGTAGAATCTCGATGGGCATGGCCTAAGCATGAAAGCAAATAAATTTTCGAAAAAAAAAAAAAGAAAATAATAATTGTGAGCAGATGTGAAAGGGAACAAAGAATTCTTTGTGGGTTTGGGACAATATTAAGGGCAAACATTCTGTACTTATTTGTTGGACAGATCAATGGGACAGAAATTATGTTGGCTTCGTCATTGTTTAACTTTTGATAGATGACTCCGTTCGTTCCTTGTAGCTCATTTGGGGGAACTTAATCTCAACATTGATTTGTTCAGCACATTGGGGCAAGTTTTTCCAGAGTGGAGGCGTCATGATTGTTTTCCGTGTTAAGCTGCGTTCACTTGTGATGGTGATAATTGTGAAATCTTCCGGCGGAACGGTTATTGTGTTTGAACATAGTAACTTCTTTCCCATGGGAATTACCAGTTTCCCCAGCATGTATCACGTTCTTTTCAGCTTTAGAATGATAAGGAAGAGATGATGATCTGCAAATACTCGTTATTGAAATCGTTAACATTCGCCTTTTAGACTAGACTGCGATGGTGAACCTAAACATGCATGGCAGCAATGTCACATGGATTTTTTTTTAAGTGATAATACAATAGACTTTTGAGGAGAAAATCTCCTTGCAATATCAGACTACAAAATAGACTCGTTTACGATTTCACATTCTCTTAGTGATTGCGTGTTTTATCAAATAAGCTATTGTTCATCACTCTCCAATTTTATTTGATGACCTTCACGATAAAGACACCATTGAAAATGAGTTAGCAGTAATATTGTTAAAAAGTTAAGAATGAATACAGAAAATTAAATTCAGTGCTTAAATGCATGCAACTTCTGTTTGTCTTGAGACCTGATTCACGCCATCGGTTCAGTTAGCTTTTATTGCACGATATTGTCACCAGGGTTTATTCATTTTATTTTTCTTGTTTCAGTCATTAGACTGCAGCCATGCGGGGGGAGGGGGCACCTTGAATTTTTTTTTTTTTTTAGTCGAATGACTCGACCCCAGTACTTTTTTTTTCTTTAAAGCCTGGTACTTATTTTATTGGTCGCTTTTGCCGAAACACCTGTTATGGAGATATAAACACAGACACACGCGGGGAGACTATATATATATATACATAGGCGCAGGAGTGGCTGTGTGGTAAGTAGCTTGCTAACCAACCACATGGTTCCGGGTTCAGTCCCACTGCGTGGCATCTTGGGAAAGTGTTTTCTACCATAGCCTCGGGCCGACCAAAGCCTTGTGAGTGGATTTGGTAGACGGAAACTGAAAGAAGCCCGTCGTA
>NC_068985.1:119260473-119262498 GCF_001194135.2 Octopus bimaculoides
TGGTGTTTGGCTCGATCAAGAGTTTTGAGAATGCTCTAAGTTTTAAGACCGGAATTTGTTTTTTCTTTTTTTATTTTTAAGAAGCTAGCTTTAAGATTCTTGAACAATATGCAACATGGTTCATACGGGATTTTAAGGGGGTCTTTCTAATTTGGCAGACGCCACTTGTTTTCTTAACGAAACACTTTCAAACTTGGGACACTGGTAGAATGTGTCATACGAAAAACATCTTTTACTCTTAGTGTTATTGAGAAAATTTTATCTTTTTAAAGTTATTTCGTGTTAAGATTGTCGTATTTCGGCAATTTCAACCAATCACTGACGTCTATTGAGGTGAAAACAATACTGCTGTGAATTGTCAATAAAACGTTGTGCGGTGTAATGGGAATAAAATTAGTGCTGTTTGTCAACAACTATCGGCGGTACTGTAATGACATCGTTCGTGCATTTGTATTGGTTTTAGGGTTAGGGTTCGGGTTTTCGAGTTAGGGTTATGAGTATTTTTGCCAAATTTGGTGAAAAATTTGTGGCAGTGTAATGAACAGATTTTCACCAAATTTGGCAAAAATATTCATAACCCTACCCTTAAAACCCTAAAGCTAAAACCAGTACAAGCGCACGAACGATGTCATAAATAACAGTATCGCCGATAGTTGTTGTTGACAAACAACGGCACTAATTTTATTCAAGGGAAAAGATCCCATTACACCGCACAACGTTTTGTTGACAATCCATAGCAGTAATTATTTTCACCTCAATAGACGTCAGTGATTGGTTGAAATTACCGAAATATGACAACTTTTAACATGAAATAACTTCGAATATAAAATTTTTTCTCTGTTCTATAAGACAAAATATACAAGTATACGAAGTTTTAAAGTAGAAGACACACTAAATAAAACAAATAAAAAATGGTGCCCGCCAAATCAGAAAGATCCTTTTAAGGCCCTGTCTAAGTAGTTTTCTATAGAAAATTCAAAGAATTGGAGAAAACAACACAAAATAGATTTCACAGATCTGAAATTGTGTTGAATGGTTGGAGTCAAGAGATCTAGTAAATATGTTTGTCGAATTAAAATTTTATTTGAAAACCGAAACTTATTATACTAGAGGTAGTTTTAAAGGAAACTGAACGTGTACGAGTAATCTTGAATAAGCGTAAAGCTTTTGATTGTGGAATTGTATTCTCATAAATCTTGCAAAATGCACTCCTAGCCACTTAATGTGAAACCTTGTACTAAGCACTAAGATCTATTAAAAGAAAGTTGTCTGTGAATAGCAGAAAGGATTAGAAGTCATTATCTGCAAGTCAAAACGAAAGATTATTAAGGCGGCGAGCTGACAAAATTATTGGCACGTGGGACGAAATGCTTAGCAGTATTTCACTCGTCGCTACGTTCTGACTTCAAATTCCACTGAGGTTGACTTTGCCTTCAGTCTTTAGGGAGTCAATAGTACCAGTCACACACTGGGGTCGACCAAATTTCAGACCTTGTCTTTATAGTAGAAAGGATTATTACCTCCGCCCTAGCGAAGGCAGAGATATGGTTTTCAGTCGTGTTTGTTTATCCGTGGACAAGATATCTCATGGACTGCTGGATGGGTTCATATGAAACTTTTAGGGATGTCTGGCCTCGTAACCGGCACGAACTGATTAGATTTTGGAATCGATCCGGTACCGGACAAGGATTCTGGATTATTTTTCCCTTTTTTTTATACTTAATATTTGAGAGTGGTTGGGTTCATTTTTGGTATTCTCGGCTGAGAGCAGTCAAGTTTATTTCAAATATTCTCATTTTAAAAATCATCTCTGGCTAACCGTAGAGAAGACGTTGGTGTTTCCTTGGCGGAGGTTTGCACTATTGAGTGCTCTCATTATTAAGGTGGCGAGCTGGCAGAATCGTTAGCACGCCGGGCGAAATGCTTAATGGTATTTCGTCTGACGCTACGTTCTAAGTTCGGATTCCGCCGAGGTTGACTTTGCCTTTCATTCTTTCAGGGTCAGATGAATACTGGTTCGATGTA
>NC_068985.1:119263451-119269044 GCF_001194135.2 Octopus bimaculoides
TAAAAGCTACCACTGACGTTCAATTTCATATATTTATTTTTCTCGCGTGTGCATATATATATGTATATGTATGTGTGTGTGTGTGTGTGTTATTTCTTTACTACCCACAAGGGGCTACACACAGAGGGGACAGACAAACGGATTACGTCGATTATATCAACTCCCAGTGCAGGTTATTTTTTGAGAAGCGTTCCCCACTCGGTGGTGTTTCGGAGCAAGTCGTCCATATTTGTTTCATTTTTCTCTATTATGTGCGTATGTGCATCCGTAGATTTCTAATGAAGTAATAGGCAGTGAAGAGAAGCCGTCATAAGAAAACTTGTTAAAAATAACATGCACACGATATTTTTTTCTCAATAGAAGTAAATTCCAAAGTAAACGTTTCTAGTAGAAAAGTAGAAGAGAACAAGCAAAAATAGGAATATACACGCACAGTTAAATATAGAAACTATAAAGGGTAGACTCGGCGCAGTCACCCTGTCCCTTCCCCAATAATTTTAAAATGTTAGCTTTCCGAAACTTTTTTTTCAATATTGCAAAAACACGAAAATTAATAAACAGAGAAAAAAGTACACAAGTATATTTTACATACCTGTCGTATACGTCGGTTTTGTTTTTTCCCTTTTAAAGGTAGATTAATCCCAACAAAATAACATAAGTTTAGTCACT
The DNA here is from genome assembly GCF_001194135.2 of Octopus bimaculoides. NCBI lineage: Eukaryota > Metazoa > Mollusca > Cephalopoda > Octopoda > Octopodidae > Octopus > Octopus bimaculoides. The sequence goes on from NC_068985.1 coordinate 119,264,121, forward strand.
GTTTCAGTACGTGTTTGTGTTCTTCATTGATCTTATGTGAAATCTTGTATTAGTTAAGAATGTTTGTTTAAAAAAAAAAGTATGTTATGTATATATGTATTTAAAATGTGTATTGCTCAGCAATTTGAGCAAAGAGGTGCTCAAATAGTCTAATAGAGTACCTCTTCCGCCACATGAATTCAATTAAATACGTGGGAAACAACTCGGATGAGGTACTATAAAGTTGCTGATATTTTCGCTTAGCATGCGCCCACATTCCTTCTACATGATTTGTGTGTACACCTGTGGCTTCATCAACAAATGAAACTGAATGGTTTACCGTTAAATGCAGGAACCCTTGCTGCTGCAAATTACGATAACGTGCCCATTCATCTGTGAAAATGATGCTCCCTGGACGGACATGTTGCCGGATAATGGATTCCAAGGAATCCATGAACCGGCTATTATCCGGCCATATAGATAAGAAGCAATTGGTGGGATTGTCCAATTCAACCCCACCCAAGTGCCATCGTAGTGCGCACCCCGCCGATACTTTTGGTGCATAAATTTAGACTCATCGATGGCAACTACGACATCAGGGCCGCCAATCATTAATGGATTATCAATTAGGTGTTGTGCCAGAATATCTCTGCAGAAATTGGCTCAATCCACCACAGTGGACCAACTCGCAATTTTTAGCTCGTGCATAATTTTCTGCAAGGGTTCATCAATGGAACACCAATACTGAAAGAGCAGCAGTATTACTATTTTGGAAAAACGATCCTTTTCTAATGTAAAAGCATTTTCGACACTGTCGAGCAGTGCACTTCCAACTATACTCATCTTGAAGTCACGGAAATTTCACAAACGAACGATTGTGGCCACAGTCACAGACATGAGCTTCTGCTAAAAGTCCATATGATTTCAGCCATTCAATTAGATGGTCCTGGTCACAGCTGATTCCAAACAAATCCAATAGGCGGAATGGAGGACATTGCATGATATTCATCTTGAAACCTTCCAAAGTGGCAACGGAATAAATTTTAGTGTTGTAATTTCCTAAGTGGTAACAAAATAAATTTTAGCGCGATCTCGGGTAGAGAAAAAAATTAAAGTGAAAATTTTGGGGTTTCCAGTTAGACAGTGTAAAGTAGATTTCACCAGTCCTCAGTTAAACGATGATGATGATGATGACGATATATATATATATGGTAGTAAGTAAATGTTTTAAAGATTTTCAAGAAAGTCAGTTTGTAGGAAGAAATGTTTGACTGTCCATCGCATTTGGAAAAGACTGACAGGTATTTGTATGTATGTATTTATTTGTATGTATGTGTGTATTTGTACGTATGTATGTGTGTGTGTGTATATATAATATATATATATATAGTAGTAAGTAAATGTGTGAAAGAAGATTTTCCCAAAACTCTATTGAAAAACCTCACGGTTTGTAGGGAATAAAAGTTTGTCAATCGCATTTATGTATGTATCCCTGTATATATGTGAGATAATAGTTTCAGTATTAAAGTGAAACTGTCTGACATTAGAATAGAGGTTATTGTTTCACTTTTGACACGTAGTACTGCAATAGTGGAGATGTAATATTGCACTGGGCTCGCACTAGGCAAGAAGTTAAAAAGTTTTTTCGCCTAAAACACCACCTGGACCCTAAGTAAGGCATGTGTAAAATTTGAATGAAACTGGTTGTGTAGTTCTCGAGTTTTAGGGACTCACACACTCACAGACACACATTCTCATCTTTATATATGTAGACTGATTAAGAAGCTTTCTTTGCAACCATGTAGTTTTGGGTTCAGTCTCACTATATGGTATCTTGTGCAAGCGTCTTCTACTGTAACCCTGGGGCGTCCAATACGCTGTGAGTGAATTTAGAAGACGGAAACTGTGTGGTAGCTCTTGTGCGTGTGTATTATGTATAAGTGTTGGTCCCTAGCCTACCGATTGACAACAGGTTTTTGTTTATGTTCCTGTAACCTGCCGACAGAATAAATAAGCCAGGCTTAAAAATGAGTACTGGGGTTGATTTGTTTGACAGTACCTTAACATGGGTACAGTTCAATGATTGAAACCACCGATTACAAATTGCACTTCCATATCAATATTTTACAGTTAGATGTGTAATTATTTAAAAATGTTACGTGTATAAATAAACTTTCAGAAAATTTCAAATCTTTCTTTTATATGGTTGGTTATTGTATTTGTATAAAAGAGTGTCTTCAATTATATACCATAGTTATCTCGGTACAACACTTAAAATATTTGTAGATAAGTTAGATTTCTATGAAATTGTAAAATTAAGGATTTTTTTTCTTTCAGCATAACTGTACCTTAGTTGTTCTTCAGTTGTAATATGTCCCTGGTGCCTTAAGGTTCTCCATAGTTATTCAGAAATAGCTGCTAGATTTCCTCAGCTCACGTCTTAAACATGCACATTGACTTGTTGACATATATGGAAGTAGATTTCCTCAGCTCACGTCTTAAACATGCACATTGACTTGTTGACATATATGGAAGTAGATGACTGGATGGTCACAACAAAAGCATCATTATTCATAAGTCTTAGGGCATACTTAGCTGTAAACAATGATGATGATACAAGCTTGAGTTAAAGGAAGCAGTTCATTGAAACCAGTTTCAACCACTAACACACCGATAGGCATTCATGCATGTATGCAATGGCTGGCAAAAGTGAGTATGTGGAAGGGGTACTTTTAAGAATGGAATGAAAACAGGTGTGTGGCTATGGCATGGAGATTTTACAGAGAGAAAAGGTTGGAAGAAATAATGGTTTCAAATTCTGGCACAAGGCCAGCAATTTCCGGGAAGGGCATATGTCGATTACATCGACCTCAGTGTTCAACTGGTTATTTTATTGACTCCGAAAGGATGAAAGGCAAAGTCACCCTTAGCGGAATTTGAACTCGTGATGTAAAACTGGACGAAATGGCATTAAGCATTTTGCTCGGTACGCTAACAATACTACCAGCTTGCTACCCAGATAATAGTAGCAGTAATCTTGTCTGCTAAAGGCACAAGGTTTGAAATTTCTTTTGGGTGGGTGGGGAGGACTAGTCGATTACATCAACCCCCAGTGTTTCACTAGTACTTTATTGACCCTCAAAGGAAAATGTGAAGAGCTGGATCTGGCCAATTTGAACATGAAACTGGTGGAATATTTGAGCTGGATATGGCTAGTTTAAATGCTAAAGGGTTAATAAAGATAGGTTTTAAACTTGCCCAACACCAGAGCTATTTAGATGCATACTCTGAAGCTTGTTGGAACTGTTCCTATTATTGGGGCAAGAGTTGACTGAACTCATTGTCTCAGTCTGACACAAGTACTTGGCCCTTGAGGGTATTTAGTGGAATCTTTTGTTAAAAGCATTAGTACCAGGTCTCTAATCTGATAATTATCCCTAATCTTGAAAGGTTTTGAAGTAGGTTGTGACTGTTGTCCTTCTTCCTCTTATTTCAGACCTCTAGGATTTGGTTAGTTGATGCCTTGTTTTCTTTCTCTCTTTGACCCTTTAACTTTCAGATTACTCTGTAAAATGCAATGCTTATTTATTCACATTATTTTGAAATCAATTGTGCACTATCTTGTGATTTTGAGATGTCAATTATGTGATTGTTTATTTTTAGAATTGCATTATTAGGTAAGTGCGTGAGACCAGATCTGACTGGTTTGAACATAAAACCGGTAGAATATTTGGGTTGGATATGGCCAGTTTAAATGCTAGAGTGTTTAACAGCTAATGGGTGTCTTGAAGAAAATTTGATTGCTTGTTATGTCATTACTTACAATAGTAGTTCCCAACCATAATAGTTTCCTTGGGAAATGTTTGATAAATTTTCATGTCAATTTCTTAACTATAAAACTTTTTCGTTTTTATTAATTGAACTGTAGACAGTATGGTAGATGAATCAATTGAACTAAAGAAAATGTGCTTTTGACTTAGTACATTAAATACAAACTGAGAAATTGGGAAAAGAGTTTAGTGAAATCAATCACAATTAAAGATGAAATTCAATGACTTAGTTCTTGGTTCTCATGACTTGTGCAACTTTCTTTTTGAATGTGATCAATGGGTCTGACTGTATATAGATTCTGTCGATTTTTAGATTTTGTCTTGAGTGACAAAAGAGAACTGAGTCCTGCGATGGAATGAGGACACAGTTATCTTCTACATGTTTTAGTCATTTCACTGTCACCATGCTGGGCCACTGCCTTGAATTTTTAGTTGAATGAATCAACTCCAGGCTTTTCTTGTGTCAAACCCATTAAGTTACAGGGACATAAACACACTAACACCAGTTATCAAATGGTAGAGTGGGGGACAAAGACACACACGACTAGCTTCTTTCAGTTTCTGTCTACCAAATTCACTCGCAAGGCTTTGGTTGGCCTGCAACTACAGTAGAAGACACTTGCCCAAGTTGCCACACAGTGGGACTGAACCCGGAACCATGTGGTTGGGAAGAAAAGCTTCCTCGCAAGAGTTTTATCTACATCTGCAGAGTAATAAAGTTCTTGATGTGCTTAGCCATTTTAGCAATTTCTGGCCCAATAAGAGCAAGTTGAAAAAGTTTTTGAAAAATGTTTTTATGTTACATATTTTCCTCTCTGGCAATACACTCCTTGAGAAAAGATGACTTTCATGGTAAAACTGACTTCTGGGAAGCACTGTGGGTGTACATATGTATATAGGTGCACAAATGGACACCTCATCCCCACCTCCACACCTGCCCATCTTTCCCACTGCAGCTACCCTTTCCGTTCCTCCAGGACAATGTCAATGTATAAACATTAGTATTGTCGTCTACACTCCTATGACCACTAAATTCTATCCTCATGCATCACACCTCTCTCTCTCTCCTTCTCTCTCTCTCTCTCTCCTTCTCTCTCTCTCTCTCTCTCTCTCTC